>NC_143533.1:16391031-16544688 GCF_031878675.1 Megascapheus bottae | reverse complement strand
TCTATGTACACCCTGGGAAACTGCCCACCTTGTTTTCCAGAGTGAGCTGGGATTGCTCCCTCCTGGAAATTACTCACTTTGCCTTCAGCTTCAGATTGCCCAGCCTTCGAGTGCTCGCCAGCCTCTTGCAGCTGCTCTTTCACTCTGACCTGTACTTCATGCTGGGCTTCCACGGCCCTGAGGAAGGGGCAGAGGCAGGGTGGGCCTCAGTTTACCCATCATGCAGGTTCCCGTGTTTCCAAAGATGGAAAACCACCTCAGCCAACTCATATGTCAATACTTACTTTCTCTGCATTCCTTCCTCTTGATCGAGAGGGAGCCAAGAAGACAGTTCCTCCAGTTTTCTTATGGTGAGAAAAGCTGTCAGTACCCAGACTGGCAGTTATCACTGCAGTCTCATGTGGGGATTACAGCTTGGTGGTAGAGCATTGATTGGCCTGTCATATGCAGGGCTCTGGGTTTTATCCCTAGCATCACAAGAAAACAGAGCACTTCTTCCCCAGTTCAGTTACTAGCAGTTCTAAACTATATCTAGCCTAAGATTGTTGTTCAGAACAAGAAATCCTATATATGATTTAAAATGCTTAAAAGTCATCATTGAAGAATTATATGTATCATATGGAAATCTGCATTCTTTTTTTTTTTTTTTTTGCCAGTCCTGGGCTTGAGCTCAGGGCCTGAGCACTGTCCTTGGACTTTCTCAAGGCTAGAGCTCTACCACTTGAGCCTCAGCACCACTTCTATGTATATGGTACTGAGAAATCGAACCCGGGTCTTCATGCATGCTAGGCAAGCACTTTAGCCACTAGGCCAAACTCCCAGCCCTGCATTCTCTTTTAAAGACTGGGAATAACGGGCCAGGAGTTTGGCCTAGTGGTAGAGTACTTGCCTAGCATGCATGAAAACCCAGGTTTTGATTCCTTGGTATCACATACATAGAAAAAGCCAGAAGTGGTGCTATGGCTCAAGTGGTAGAGCTCTAGCCTTGAGGAAAGCCCAAGGACAGTGCTTAGGCCCTGAGGTTCAAGGCCCAGGACTGGCAAAAAAAAAAAGACTAAGAATATCTAATGACATTGGGCCCAGCATTGTCTCTTGGCAAAAGTCAATGGAGCTTGGAGGAAGCTGCTCCCCTTTACTGATCCCACCTCCATGCACTGTGCCCTCTAAGCAGCTGACTTCTCACCATGGTGTTACTTGCTTAGTCCAGGAGAATCAGAGCTTAAAACACCTGAATGGGAGGATGCCTTTTTTTTTTATTTTTTTTATTGTAATTAGTAAAAGGGTTACATGATATTTGCCAGATAGAAGGTGCATTAATTCACATACATTGATACCCTTTCACATGTCTTGGTACCCATTTCCCTCCCCCCCCCACACCCCCCACCCATCTTGGGGGAGGATGCCTTTCCTATGTCACTTCCTGTCTTTCCTCTGTTACTTCCCGGCTTTTTATTCTTCCTGTCTTATTACATCATCCCTTAGCTTTGCTATATCACTTCCTTTTAGGAAACCATCTTCTAAAAGCGGGATAAGGAGAGTTTCAGTTACCTTTCATTTTCTCAGATTGTTGTTCATTCAGGCGGATTTCCAGATCTTGTTTCTGCTTCTCTAACTCTGAAATTTGCTGTTTAAAGTCTGGGATCATCTTTAGAGGAAAATTATAAATGAAGATTAGAATAAACTAGAATAGTAACTGGTTTCATCTATTAACTCTATAATCCCAGAGACAAAAATCCACTGTTAAGTAATAGCCTGTGGAACATAACTGTATAAATGGGCCGGTGAAGGTACTGGACTCACTAGTATAATTTTTTTTCTTTTGATACCTTTATTAACTTCAAGACCTATATCATAGTCTCAAGAAATTCCAGCATGTTAGAAGGAGTGGTTCTCATACAGCCACACTGGGAAAGAAGGTATGTACCACTGGAGGGTAGGAATCCTGTGTTGAGTTGAGGGAGGGACCATGTGAAAAACACAGCCAGCCTCTTTAATCTAGGACCATCTCATCTCATTTGGAACCACATTGTAATCCCAGCTATGTAGGAGGCAGAGAATGGGAAGACTGCAGTTCTATACTAACCTAAGACCTCGCTTGGCGTTATAATCCTAACTGCTCAGGAGGTTGAGATCTGAGGATTGAGGCTTGAAGCCAGTTAGGCAGAAAAGTCTGTGGCCTTATCTCCAACTAACCACTAGAAAACTGGAAGTGGCTATATGGTTCAAAGTGGTAGAGTGTTAGCTTTGAGCAAAAAAAAGCTCAGAGACAGTGCCCAGGCCCTGAGTTCAAGCCCCATGACCACCAAAAAAAAACCAAAACCAAAACCAAAACCCAACCAACCAAACAATAAAAAAAAAACCCAAAACAAGACCTCTTCTCAGCCTCTAAGCTGCTCATGGTGGTTCACATCTGTAATTCCAGCTACTTAGGAGGCATAGGTAGGACTGTGATCTTGGCTAGCCCTGGGAAAAACGTGAGATGCTACCTGAAAAATAACTAAGAAGGAAGAAAAAGGACTTGAGGTGCGGTCCAAGTGGAAGAATGCCTGCCTAGCAAATAGGAGGAGGAGGATGGGAGCCATTAAGGTCCCCAGACGCTGCTGGTGGCCCATGATAGAGGAAGTGGCTGGAAGGCAGATGGAGTGTAGTTAGATTGCCTTGGCCAAATCCCATCCACTCCCCAGAGAAAACAGTGTGCTGGTCATTTATTTCAGGAAACTTGGAGTTTGTAAGAAAGGAAATTGTTTTCTTTTTTTGGTTGGTTGTGGGGCTTGAATTCAGGGTCTAGACACTGTCCCTGAGTTCCTTTTGCTCCAAGCTAGTGCTTTACCACTTTGAGCCACAGTACTACTTCCAGTTTTCTGTTGGTTAGCTGGAGATAAGAGTCCCATGGACTCTCCTGCCTGGTCTGGGTTCAAACCACCAACCTTAGATCTCAGCCTCCTGAGTAGCTAGGATTATAGGCATGAGCCACCGGCACCCAGATTAGAAGTTTATCTTCTGCCTCAGTTGTTTTATTAATGAACAAGTAATTGCAATTGACTGTTTTGCTGCTATAAAATTGAATTTAACTCTACCCATGTGTAACTTCTTTTGTACAATAGCCACAACCAGGGCCAAGGCAGGGATCATACCATGTTTTCTGACGTCAGCCTGGCAACCTCGTGCCGGATGCTTTCGTTGATGTCATTTTCTTCTCTGAATAATTTCTGTAGGTGGTTGATTTCTTGACTTAGATGCACCACTTTGAAGTTCAGGGCTTCAATCTCTTTTTCGTAACAATCCTTCTGGGACTGGAAATGGCTTTCCATTATTCTGTGAAGGGAAGGAAGGGAAGGGAAGGAAAGGGAAGGGAAGGAAGGGAAGGGAGGGGAAACCAGACAGTTGGGCTTTATTCTGTGTAAGGGAATCTTAATCAAACTTACTTATGCATATGTAGTAACAAGAGCTGCCATTAGTGGTTTTTTCTAGATAGTGCTAAAGTACAGTATGGGGTTCATATGCAGTGAATGATAAAAGACATTTTATTTAGACATCCTTTTTTTGTTTTGGTGGCTGTACTAGACTTTGAACCCAAGACCTAATGCCTGCTTTGTGCTTTATCATTGAACCACACCTGCCAGCCTACGTTTTTATTCTACTAATGGTTTGAAATAGATGCTCTGTATGATATCATGTTTACTGATAAAGGCCATTAGATATTGGTAAAGTTCATAGGATGTACAACACCAAAGTGAAACCTGATAGAAACCACAGGCCCTGGGTGGCAATGACATGCATTATGCCAGTGTGGTACATGATCCTGACAGTGGGGGTGGACTGGTGACAGAGGATACAGTGGGACCCTGCATTTTCTATTCTGCTTTGTTGTAAACAGAAAAAAAAGTAAGCTTAAGCCAGATGCTATTGGCTTACATCTATAATCCTAGCTACTCAAGAGGCTGAGATCCAAAGGGTCATGGTTTGAAGTCACTCTGGGCAGAAAAGTCTTGAGACTCCACCACCAATTAACCATCAGAGAATCAGGCTGGAGGCATGGCTCCAGTGGTAGAGCACCAACTAAGCAAGCAAGCTGAGTGATTTTTTTTTGCCTGTCCTGGGCCTTGAACTCAGGGACTGGGGGCACTGTCCTTGGGCTCTCTCAAGGCTAGTGATCTACCACTTGGGCCACAGCATCATTTCCAGCTTTTATCTATGTATGTGATACAGAGGAATCGAACCTGGGTCTTAGCGCATGCTAGGAAAGCACTTTACCACTAGGTCAAACTCCAGGCCTCAACCTGAGTGATTTTTGAGGACCTGAGTTCATATATTGGCAAAAGAACATTAAAGAAATACAACAAACACCTTAAATGTAATTCTACCTATTTACAGCAGCAGTGACTAACATTGTATAATAATCAGTTTTTAGTATAGAGGTTATATGTTTTAGAGTGAGACAGTTTATCTGGGAAAGAAGGTGTTCCTTATCGCAAAACTAAAGAACGTACTCTTGAAGTATTTCCAGTGGCTTCTCATCTACTGTCCCCACAAAACAAAGTAGAGACTCAACGGGAATTTAATTTTTCACCTGGTTGCCTTCTTTAATCCCTCGTATGCAAACCAGAGTTCTCCATCCTCATTTAAATGTTCCAAATCTTCCACAGAGAGTCTGGAAAATCAGGAGGGTGAGAAAACCTGTTGTCTCTGGCTTGCTTCACAAGCTTTCTCTATGTGAGATCATGCGATAAAAAATGCGCACCTGCTTCTTACGTCCTTGATATCATAGCTCTCAAGAAGCTGCCTGGTAATCTCCGACATCTTTTCTGGAAGAGTAAGGCAAAGCTGCACAGATCACGATCCTGCACCGTTTCCCTCCCCCTTCCCGCCCTCCACCCCCTCTAGTTATGTTTGTAGAACCTGACGTTAAACATCCAAACAACAGGCTACCAACTTCCCACTAAGCACGGAAGCTTGCAGCCATGAAAGAACTCCACTCCAGTGCAGTGATGAACTCAGCCTGCACCTCATGAAACAAGTAACCCGTGCCATTACCTCTCATCTCCCGTTTCTGTGACTGCACGTGCTTCTCCACATCTATCTTCTGTGCCTGGAGTAGCTCGATCTCCTTCTCAAACTCGGAGATGGTCTGAAGGACAGGCAGTGACCAACAGGGCGAAGAAGAGAGTGAGGATGTGTGTCACCAGATAAGGCAGAGAGTGTCAAGCAAGGCAGCTCCCTGAAAGTCCTTAGTTGAAATCTTGTTAAGCCATTGCTTGGTTGCTCAAAATGATGCTGTTTGGGGGGATGGTTAGGGACTGAGAGGGTTACAGTTTGAGACCAGCTCAGGCAAAAAAGTTGGCAAGCCTTTTTCATTGAGATGGGGGGGGCGGGGAGGGAAAGGAAAGAAAAAAAAGGGAGAGAGTGAATTTTAATGAATAAGGTGAAGCTATAGATAGGAGGATCAAGGTCCAGGCTACTCTTGTCCAAAAACATGAGACCCTACCTGAAAAATAACCAGAAAGCAAAAAAGCAGGGGGGAGGGGCTGGGGCATTGCTCAAGTGGTAAAACACCTGCCCAGGAAGTGTGAGCCCTGAGTTCAAATTCCAATTACCCCTCTCATGCAGTTGCGAATTCAGGTTGGTTGCAGCAGGAGGAGATAGAAGAGGCTTCCCCCGTATATGAGGAAAATATAAAAAGTATAGCGAGCCTGCAGTGGGATGGGGTAGAGGCCCAGCTAAGAAAAGTGCAACCCCAGATATGACAACTGTCTTTCAGTGCGGACTAAATCTCTGAGGGATGGGGGTGAGGTTGCCAATTTCCTCACTGAGCAAGCAGGGCTAATCCAGGCATCAGAGAGGTTATGGGGAGGGCTGAGGAGGGGACCTGGAGCCTGGGAACTGGAGCCTGGGAACTGGAGCAGCTTTGGTGTGAAATTGTATTTCATTTGATGAGCTCAGCTCACCAAGACCATGTGTGTGTGTGTGTGTGTGTGTGCGTGTGTGTGCGTGTGTGTGTGTGTGTGTGTGTGTGTGTGTGTGTGTACGCATGTGTGACCCTGCAGATTCGTGCTGGTTCTGGGGTTTGAACTCAGGACCAGGTACTGCCCAAGGCTAGTGCGCTACCCCTTGAGCCACAGCTTCATTTCCAGTTTTTGGTGTTTACTTGGAAGTAAGACTCTCATGGACTTTCCTGCTTGGACTGGCTTCAAAACCCAGATCCTTAGATCTTAGCCTCTGAGTAGCTAGGATTACAGAAGTGAGCCACAGAGGTCTAGCAAGACCATAAGTTTTAATGAAGGGACTATGAAGACTCAGTGACCTTGGAGAGGGCAAACTTTCCTCGATACTTTCTCAGCTATCCCAGCATTGAAGGCTCTCAGCTCCCAGCTCCACAGTTTGCATTTACAGAACACTTGATCACATTTATCTAACCCTCCTATTCCACACATAAGGTAAGGACAGTGGCCCTGCACAGGTTTAGGTGAACCGAAAGGTCAGATGGTATGTTCAGTTTATGGTGGACCAAGATATCCTATCCTAAAGCCCTGCTCTTCCTTGTTTTGTTCCAGAAAATTGTTGATTTGTGTTTACAAATGCTCTTTAGATGGACTGTAGGGCAAGAAGCTAAAGTAGAGTTACTACATTCCTTCAAAACCAGACAACTGAACGTGTCACACTGCAAACCTGAATCAGCGTTAGCCAGCAGAGAGGAAGTGAGCGACCCCTACTGGTACTTCCTCCAAGTGCAGGCTAACCATCACCTGGTTACCATCCCCGCCACTCCCCCAAGTCCTGGGGCTTGAACTCAGGCCCTGAGCACTGTCCTTGGGATTTCTCAAGGCTAGAGCTCTACCACTTGAGCCACAGCATCACTTCTGGCTTTTTTTTTTTGCCAGTCCTGGGCTTGAGCTCAGGGCCTGAGCACTGTCCTTGGTCTTTCTCAAGGCTAGAGCTCTACCACTTGAGCCCCAGCACCACTTCCGGCTTTTTTCTAGGTATGTGGTACCAAGGACTCGAACCTGGGTTTTTGTGCATGCTAGGCAAACACTCTACCACTAGGTCAAGCTCTTAGCCCCCCATCTTCACCTTTTAAAGCAATTTCAATATGTTTCATTGTGGCTAGTGTCTGTACCCTAACTAAGCCTGTTTTACTTTCCAGTCTTGTTTTTTGAGGGGGGTGGCATTTCTATTCACAGATTTCACCATGGTATTCCACCCATGCAATGTTTCATATTTTAATCAGACCCCATTGTTCAACAGATTTCAGTGCCACTCCTACTGTCATCTTCATCCCCAGACACACTGCATTCTGCCATATCCTCCCCTCTACACCTCGACTCTCTCTAACTGCAGTAGATGGCTTGGCTCCCGAACATTGATTTATCAGTCGCTTGGAACAGCTCATCACAAGGCAGCCACAGAGCAGGAGTGAAGGGACAGTCTTCTACTTACAACAACAGGAAACAAGGGGGATTGCTGGCACTCTGTGGATGGAAGGGCTTAATCTGGGGGTGAGGGCTATCTAAGAGCAAGGTTACTTTACCTTTGTCTGCTTGCTCAGTCGAGCCATATCCCCCCTCAAGCCCTCGGAGGTGACTTGCTCTTCCTCAAGCTGGCGGCATAGCTCCGTTTTCTCTTCCCTGAGAACTTTGATTTCTTCCTTCAGACACTGCATCTGTTTCTCGTAGTCTTGTGTCTTTACCTCAAAACTTTTCTCCAGCAGTCTAGGCAGCAAAAGATGAAATTGATTTGAGCCTATAATTCTAGCTAGTCGGGAGGCTGAGATGGCAAAGATTATGGTTTGAAGCCAGCCTAGGATAGACAAATCTGAGAGACTTTTATTTCTGATTATCCAGCAAAAAAGCCAGAAGTGGAGGTGTGGCTCAAGTAGAAAAGTGAAAAGGCCAAGCAAGATCCTGAAGCTCTGAGTTCAAGTCCCAGTACCAGATCACATAAGCCAGGGTGGGGAGGGGGGGGGACAGGACGGGCAGGGAGGGGAGGAAGGAAGTTGGGCACTGGTGGCTGACCCCTGTAATCCTAGCTATTCAGGAGGCTGAGATTCGAAGACTGGTTTGGAGCCAGCCTGAGATGAAAAGTTCATGAGACTTTCATCTCCAATAAGTTACCAAGAAATCTGTAAGTAGAGCTGTGGATCAAGTGGTAGCGTGCTAGCCTTAACCACAAAGGCTCAAGGACAGCGCCCAGGCCCTGAGTTCAAGCCTTAGGACAGGCAAAACAACAAAACAGGCAAATGAGAAATTCATGATGGCCTCTGTGCCCACTTGAGAGGAGCAAGTTGGACATGAGAGCTCGTGCAGGGACCCACGAGACACATGTACACATGGGAGAGGGAGGCTGTCATGGCTTTCAAGAATCTTCCCCAGGATATCTACCCCGCTCCCTCCCATGGCTGTGGGGTGCTGTCTGCAAGCTGAGAATCCAGAGGGAATGGCAGTGAGGGAAGACAGGGGAGGCTGTGAGCGCGCTAGAGAGATCATACATCCTCTGTTGCTCTTCTTTCTGCACATCGTCAAACAGCTGCTTGGTGAGGGCATCCATTTTTTCTGCAAAGAAAGAAAGCTTTAAAAAAATACAGCTGCCAAACCAATATCCTGTTTTGGTTCCTGCCAGCTTTCAAAAAGCAAGATGATGGGCCAGGAGTTTGGCCTAGTGGTAGAGTACTTGCCTAGCATGCACAAAGACTCGGGTTCGATTCCTTGGTACCACATACTTAGAAAAAGCCAGAAGTGGTGCTGAGGCTCAAGTGGTAGAGCTCTAGCCTTGAGAAAAATCCAAGGACAGTGTGCAGGCCCTGAGTTCAAGCCCAGGACTCGCAAAAAAAAAAAAAAAAGCAAGATGATGACCTGCAGTGCAGTATTTAGCATTACCGAGGAATGGGGTGAAAATGGATATGGCGCGTGTGTGCATGAGTACACGCCTACACCAGTACTGGGACTTGAGCTTTGAACTTGGGGCCTAGGCACTATCCCTTAGCTTTTGTGCCCTAGGCTAGCAACTCTTGTTACTTGAATCACAGCTCCACTTTGGGTTATTTTGCTGGTAAATGGGATATAAGAATCTCTCAAACTTTTCTGCCCAAGCCCTGAGATCAGGCCCCTGTGTCAGCACAGTGGGAAAACAAAACCAGAAAGGTTCATGCTTTCTTGGGCTTCCAATCTGCTCCAGTAGGTGATATAGGTGGGTGCAGCTAGGCCAAAGGAAGCTGCTGTATCCCCAAGGAAAGTGACACTTCAAGGTTAGCCTGCCTGCCAACCCCACCAGCTGTGCCTTGCCAAGGGTCTTAGAATTTCTGGGGTGCAGGGAGGGATGGTGGACTGAGGATGGAACAGAGTCACAGGCAGCAGCTTCTTTTCACAGCTACACACACTCCCCATGAAGTAAGAATCTCCCTTCACTAAAGCAGACACCCCAGAGCCCACGCTGCAGCCCAGGTTCCCCGTCCTCAACACTGAGCGCCGGTGAGCCGGTGAGTTTCACCTTGGAGCTCCTCCGTCTTCTCGCGGAGCTTCCGCTGGGTCTGCTCCTGCTCAGCTTCCAGCTCGCAATTACGCTTCTGAAGCCTGGCCAGTTTCTAGCAGAGGCAAGGGAAACGCTTTCTGAAAAGTCCGCCCCTACTCCTCTCTTGGTGACAAGGTGCGGGGGACATGGGGAGGACAGAGGTCACCCTCTGGGTACCCAGACTCCAGCTGTGAATGCTGCAGGGTGTGGGAGGGGCAGGAGGGTGGGTGGTGCTTGTGTAGGGCCGATGGGCAGGCCATTTGTTTCCATGATGCCATCTGACCCTTTCAGCCTCGTAACAATTCTGCCAGTCCCTTTTTCTTATTCCTATTTATACACAAGGGGACGGAAGTTGAGAGCTGCTAAGTGATTTGGACAAGACTGTCCAAACAGACATCAAATCTCACCAGGTGAGAGTTGAATCAAAGACATTGGATTTGGGAGTTAACTGCTGTGTGTGTGTGTGTGCCCCCCCCCTCTCTCTCTTTCTCTCTCTCTCTGTTATGCCTTCCTCAAGCTGGGCATTGCTGTTCAAGGAAGAAGCTCCCAGGGCCCAGATGAGTGTCACAGAATGTCAGGGAAAGGACGGGGACAGCCAATCAGGATCTTCCTCACTTGGCCAAGTGAACAGGAAGAGGAAACCTGCACTATTTCCTTGGCCCTAGATACCAGTGCCCTGACCACTGTTCTGGAGAAGATGCCCCCAGCTCTTATCATGGATGTGGCTGCAAAGCCAAGCTCCACTCCACTCTATAGAACCGTGTGCAAAGCTCACTTGTGCCCTTCATGGAGGGAGGCACACCAACCTCCTCCATGGCGTCCCTGTATCTCTTGTCTTTCTCCTCGCAGCTGTGTCTGTAAGTGGCTGCTCTCTCCAGCTCTGCCTCCAGCCTCTGAGCCTTTTCCACGTCACCAGCCCGCAGAGCAGCCAGGCTGGCCAGCTTCTCCAGCAGCCCGTGGTTCTCTCTGTTCTGGAGATAAGAAGCCACCAAGGGTCAGAGGTCTGGCGGATGAGAGCCGCTGCTTTCCTTCTTCCACACGATGCCTGTGCACCCCGCCCACATTAGCGGTTCCTGGCATCTTCAGCAGGGGATGGGGAGGCATATGTTTTCCTGAGCTCTTAGAGTGGGGATCCCATCTGATCTGATCCGGGGGCTGCAGAACAACCTTACTGCCATTGTGTCCTCCCCAAAATAATGCCAGGGCTGGGTGTGGTGACTCATGCTTGTAATTCTTGCTACTCTAAAGGGGGAGGTTGAGAGGATTACAGTTCCAGGCCAGCCTAAGCCTTGAGGCCCCATCTCAACCTCAGTATGGTGGTGTATGTTGGTGATCCCAACTTTACAGGATGTCTAAATAGATCACAGTCAAGGCCAACCTGGGCAAGATCCTATCTAGAAATTAACATGAGTAAAAAGGGCCATGGAATGGTAGAGTGCCTGCTTAGCAAGCAGAGGCTCTGAGGTCAAACCCTAGTCTCACCCCCCACCAAAAAATAAATAAATAAAATTATATATATATATATATATATATATATATATATATATATATATATAACAAAGTCCCAATCCATGGCACTTCGGCTGTGACTCTGTTTGAAGACAGGGCCTGTCACTTAGGAAACACAAGGCCAATAGATAAGTCTAACGGTAATGTAACCATTGCTCTAAGAAGAACCTAGACAGACCTAAGGCATGTGAGGACACGCCCAGGGGCTCTCAAGGAGACTACCTGCCACTTCCTACATCAGAGACATACACCGTCCAGAATGGTAGGACCATGAATTTGGCTATTTCTGTCTTTTTAGTCCTCTAGGACATTTTGTTACAGCAGCTGTAGTAAACTCATACACCTGGAGCCGTTGGCAGCATCATGAGGGGAAGACTGCCGCTGAAGGTCAAGTTCATGAGTGCATACATTCATCCATGGGCTTTCTCAAGGCCAGAGCTCTACCACTTGAGCCACAGCACCACTTCTGGCATTTTCTATGTATGTGGTACCCAAGAATTGAACTTGGGTCTTCATGTACGCTAGGTAAGCACTCTACCACTCTGGGCAAACTCCTGGCCTGAAGACTTTTTTTTTTTCATTTTATTTTCTTTATTGTCGGGGTAATATATAGAGGGGTTACAATTACATTCGTCAGGTAGTAGGTGCATTACTTCTCACACATTGATACCCCTTCTCATGTTTTTGACCCCATTTCCCTCCCTCCATCCCCTCCCTCTTAGACTTTTTTTTAAAAAATAATTATTATCTTTTTTGCCAGTCCTGGGGCTTGAACTCAGGTCTTAGACATTGTCCTTGGACACATTTTGCTCAAGGCTAGTGCTCTGCCACCTGAGCAACTGTGCCACTTCTAGCCTTTTCTGTGTTTGTGGTACCAAGGAATCAAACCCAGGGCAATTACTAGAAATAGGCCCAGGAATGTATTCTGCAGATATACTGAATATTCCACAAATTTCCACAGCTGAGGGCATAAGAGTGTGTGTGTGTTGTGTGTGTGTGTGTGTGTGTGTGTGTGTATGTGTGTGTGTGTATGTGTGTGTACATGCCTGTACTGGGACTTGAACTTGGAACCCAGGCATTGACTTTGAGCTTTTTTGCCGAAGGCTAATACTCTACTACTTGAGCTATAGCTCCACTTCAGCTTTTGGGTGGTTCATTGAAGAGTTACGTGGATTTTCCTGCCTGGGCTGGCTTAGAACCATGATCTTGGCCTCCTGAGTAGCTAGGATGACAGACAGGTGTGAGTCACCAGCACCTGGCTCTTCTGTAGCCATTGAGGCAGGGCTGCAGCCAAAGCCCATACACCATGGGCAAGTCATACACAGTAGCTCCTCTGAGCCCCCACAATGTAGAGAATGTACATAGAGCATAGACACAGTGTCTCTGTGCTAGTCACAGGAGGAAATACTTGCTTCCCACTGCACACACGTCTTGGCGAGGGGAGCCAGGCAGGATTTCAATCCTGCTCTCTTGGGCAAGTGTGCTTGTGTAGTGAACAACCAGTACACTCACACATCATGTACAGTTCCCTTCTATTTTCTAGCTCAGGGAGCCCATGGGAATTGCTTTTACCTCCTAATATAAGTATAAAGCTTTGCTTAGTTGTTTTGAGACAAGGTTTCAGGCCCATCTGGAACTCCTGACTCAGCCTCCCAAACGCCAGAACGACAGACATGAGTCACAGAACACAGTGGCAGAGGATAAATCTCAGTAGTAGAGCTCAAGACCTGGCCCACAACGGAATGAATGTGTGAGAAACGCAGATATGAGCAGCACATAACGAACACCTACCTGATCCTCCAGCTTTTTCTGCAGACGCTGGACCCTGTAGGTCAGCTGGATGTTGAGTACGAACCGTCGGATGCTCTGGAATCTGCGGCGAGCCAGCCATGCACGGGCATATTTCTGAAGGATCACAGCCTTATGCTCCTCTAGCATCTTTAAGACAAGATTTTATGACACGGTGACCTCTCTCCCCCTCACTCTCCTAACCCCCATAATGGTCCTCAAGCCCGAGTCTCAGGACACGCAACCCATACCTTCCGGTACCTCCTCCTCGCCAGGAAGCCCCGGGCATATGCCTGGATGGTGATGGTGGCCACACGGATCAGCTGATACAGATTGCGGACCAGGTACCCACGGCAGTGCTTCTGGATGACGATGGCTGCCCAGGTCTCCTTCAACGCCCTTGCGGTGATGGCTTTCCTTGGGGTGGAAAGAAAGTGGGGGTGAACTGCCACATGGAGTCTCCACTTCCTGCAATGAGCTGCAGGCGTGGGCAGCACCTTCTCCATGAGGCAGGCCCCAGAGTCTCTCCTCTGCCACTGGCCTCTCTGCTGTGGATGCCTATGTTATGGGGTTTGGGTCCCTCTGTCTCAGGGTCCCCTCTGAATGATCTACTGATCTACTGCCCCTCCTCCCCCCAGACAGTTGCAGGAGGCACAGGATTGTCCTTAAGGTCTTTACCCTGAGGCTTGCTGGGAACCCTGATGGTCTTAGGCATTCTCAATACCCAGAGGAAGGGACCCTGTGCTCTGCCTGGTCTCATGGGACCTCTGACCCCCTTCTGCAAAACTTTGCTCAGGGCTTTTTCCCTTCCCCCTGCGCCCCTCCCTGACCCCAGGGTCCTGCTCATCAGTTTCCCAGAGATCAGCAAAGCAAGATGGATGGCTGACATCTCCCCAACCCCACCTCACTGTCTGCTGGCCCCGGAAGTACTGTTGGATGGTCATAGCCGCACGTCTCTCCCGGAGGAACTTTTTCCTCTGTAGCCAGCCTCGGACGTGCTTTTGGATCACAATACAGCCCTGCCTCAGTTTATCCAATCGGAGTTTCTCTAGGTAAGCCACTTGTCCGGCTCGGAAGAAAATCTTGCTTTTACCAAACTGGTATTGATTAGAATCCTGAAAGAGAAAAACGCTCTTGATCAGAAACAAAACCTTTCAGATTTCATCTCGATTTTGGAAAAGATATTTAGAGATCCAAAGATTCCCAGGCTGTTGTTATATTGAAATATCTTTAAGGTGGTGATGTAAAGTAGAAAAATTGAAAGTGTGAACTAGAAACTTCTACTTGGAATTGCTGGTCAGAGCAGTGGAGGAAGAAGTGGAGCTCAGGTTGAATGTCTGCCTGCAGGGTAGCAGGGGTGGAAGCTTCTGGGTGCTTTTCAGTTGGATGGCTGGAGAATGTAAGCCTCCTTGGAAGGATCCGGAGAAGTTTGGTGTTCTGTCTTCTCATTATCCCTTTCCTTTCCATCATGACTTCCTTTTCTCTTCCCATTCTAATGTGCCATGAACAATAATCTAAAGCCACACTGAAGCCGGCACCAGTGGCTCATTTATAATCCTTAGCTACTCAAGGATCAAGCTACTCTGAGCATCGCAGTTCAAAACCAGCCTGGGCATTAAAGTCTATGAGACCTTTATCTTCAATGAACCACCAAAAGTCTGGAAGTAGAGCTGTTGCTCAAGAGGTAGAGCACCAGCCTTGAACAAAAAAGCTAAGGGTTAACACCCAGGTTCAAGCCACAGACAGAGCCACACTAGGTGCCATGCCTGAAGGTCCTCTGACTTGGTCAGCCTCTTATCAGACTATGTCTTCTGAGCCAGATCTATGGAAAACTGGCTTAGAGGGCTGGGAGAATGAAGCAGGACTGGGTAGTATTATAGGAGGCCGGCACTAGAATCTGGGGCCCTAAAGGACATGGCTGGTGTCAGGAGATCATGCCCAAGGAGCATGTCTGCTCTGTTCTCCTCAGAGGGCAGCAACTCTCCCCTTGGGCCATCATGACAAACAAAGGTCCTGAGCCTTGAAACAATGATGAAGAAATGGCTGGGCGGTCAGGTACTCATGGCCTCCGCCTGTAATCCCGGTTACTCAGGAGGCTCAGATCTGAGGATCATGGTCCAAAGCTAGCTGGGGCAGGAAAGCCCAAGACTCTTTTCTCTAACCACAGAAAACCAGAGTTGGCACTGTGGCTCAAGTGGTAAAGTGCTAGCCTTGGGCCATAGAAGCTCAGCAATAGCACTCTGAGTTCAAGCCCCCAGGACTAACACACACACACACACACACACACACACACACACACACACACACACACGTCTGGGAGACCCACTTGCAGGAAGAGCCCATGTGGTGGGGATCACTGACCTGGATGAGCCTGTGCAAGACCACCTTGCACACTTCCTTTTTGTCACGGAAGGAGAGCTCCGTCTGGGTCATGAGGATGCCGTAGCGGCTGTAGAACTCAATGTATGTCCACCTGTGGGGCCAAGAGCAACGAGAACCTGGTGCCCTGAGACAGGGTCCTAAGCGGGAGGGGAGGAGGGGGGCTCTGCTCTCCTGCCTCTGCCGCAGGGTGGGGATGGTGGCATTGGGTCTGGCAATAATGGTGAGGCCCTTGGGCCCATCTTAGTGGGACCCCCACTAAGACCACCCCAGAATGTGCATCTGCTTCCTCCACCACAGCAATCGTCCTGTTCCTCCCCCTCGCCGCCCGTCACCGGCAGCAGGGATGGGCTGGTAGCTTCCCTCCCCTACGTAGGCTGTGGTCTGTTTACATGAAGTAGCCCCGGTGGCTCGTGCACTGAGGGCACAAGCCCTGAGTGTGCCTTCAATGATAAAGTACTAATGGAGTAAAAGTATAAGGCCCTGGGGTCAAGCCCCAGGATCAGCAAAATCAGAGTAACTAACGGCGTGTTTCCCACCCTGTCTAGCCTGCACACAGGACGGAGGGAGCTAGCTGGGGTGCACTCCACAGAAGCAAGCATGGCGGCCACACCCTTGGGTCTCAGCACACCGTGCAGCGGGAAAGAGGGGCAAGTCAGTACCTGGATGGGTAGCTCTGGGCACTGATGCGAATCGTTTCTAAAACGCCACAAGCTCGCAGCTGCTGGACAATCCTTTTGGAGTCAAACCTGAAAGAAGCAGTAGATTTGTTTTTCATGTCAGTGTCCCTAACACATATATCTAGTACACTATAGGAGCTGGAGAGTTTGGTACCTTTTCCCAAGAGAGTAACTTCTCACGATATTTCCCTGGTCTGTGATGGGGATGAAACATACTATAAAGAAAAGTGCAGGGGCCGGGAGTTTGGCCTAGTGGTAGAGTGCTTGCCTAGCATGCACAAAGACCCGGATTCGATTCCTCGGTACCACATACATAGAAAAAAGCCGGAAGTGGTGCTGAGGCTCAAGTGGCAGAGTGCTAGCTTTGAGGAAAAAGCCCAAGGACAGTGCTCAGACCCTGAGCGCAAGCCCAGGACTGGCAAAAAATAAAAAAAAGAAAAGAAAAGTGCAGTAAATCCAGATCTGTCATATAAGGAATAACCCACATTTGATTCCCAATGAAAATCGTTCCCACAACCCTCTTCATAGTGGCTCCAAAGGACCCACGGAGGTGGCACCTGGCTGGATTTACACAGAGTGCCCTGGACATTGAGATGGTAGGCAACACGTTCAGGCCCTGTCCTGTGCCAGACATACGGCAGAGAGTTCAGAAGAACCTGCAGGCTGTCCAGAGATGGGTATGGGGCAAGGCCTTTGGCTGGAGCTTCAAATAATAAGCAGGAAGAAATAAGAGTATGGGTAGCCTCATTCCAGCACTCATGGAACCTGGGGATATCCCACACAAAACTCCCCACGGACTCACAGACACATCCGTCAGCCCCACAGGCAGCTCACATCCCTGTACGCAGGAGCCTCTTAAAACTCCAGTGGGCTAAGAGACTCTACAGCTTGCATTCATGGATGACGACACATCTTCTGACCCTCTAAACATGCGCGCACACGCACACGCACACGCACACGCACACACACACACACACACACACACACACACACACACACACACATGCACGAGTTCTTTCTATAATCAGGCCAAAGAAGGGGCTGATCTTCTCTGACCATTATTTCCAGTCTCGCCCTTAGAACCCCGATGAGGAGGCAATTGAGCCATAGGACTAGGGGAAGATACATAAAGAGAGACTTGGTTTTCATTATTAACAAAACGCAGAAGCAGCTGGGCGTGGGTGAGTCACACCTGTAATCCTAGGTACTTAGGAGGCTGAGATGTGAGGATCCTGGGTCAAAGCTAGCCCAGGCAGGAAGTCCAGGAGACTCTTACCTCCAATAAATTACCTTGAAAAAAACCGTCAGAAGTGGAGCTGTGGTGCAATTGGTAGAGGGCTAGCCTTGAGGAAAAAAAGGTCTGAGACAGTACTCAGGCCCCAAGTTCAAGCCCCAGAACCAGATAAAATACCTCTCACCCAAAAACAGAGTAAAATCCACAGCGTCATTAGCAAATCGGCCAAAGTCAGGACAGAAACTGCTTTTGCTTCTGTTTTTGGTCTCTGGGGTGCGTGGGCTACTTACTCAAAAGGCAACTTCTGGTCATTTGGCTTGATGCAGCGAACATAGTGGGGTGTGGTGGCGTTGAGGGTCTCCATGAGCAAGGACAGAGAGCTGCGGAACTAGGAAGCAGGGAAGCAGAGAAGGACAGAGAGCAAAGTTGTTCTGAAATCACTTTGTGCTTAAGACCAAGGCAAAGTCAAGTCCAGTGGGAAGCTGCTCAATGAGAAGGGTTAACCTTATGCATTGCCAGCTACAATGGCGGGTTTCAACCCCACAACTGTGGCTGGTCAGCCCATCTACAGTTCTGTCTAATACCCAAAGATGCCACATTAGGAAGTCCTGTTATTGTGCCAGGGGGGTGAAGGGGCTGCTTAGGTATGTGTCAGTGAGATCCAAAGATTCCTAGCTGTTGGAATGTAGTTCCCAGGGGCTGGGTCTATTCCCTGCTTTTGCCCTGGGGTCCCCCCATACCTTGTTCCCAACCGTGGTACGGAAATGCCGGCTGTTGGGCTTGAAGATTTGCTTTGCAGATCTAACGGTGATCATTGAACCGAAGGGGGAAGAAGGAGTTGGATTTTCTTGAAAAAACTTGGCGCACAGATGGAACTGGAAGAGAGAGGATGTCATATGCACACATGCGTCTGGCCACATCCTCAAAGCAAAGAAATGGTCACAGCTACTCAGCCTCTGTCTGTAGGCCAAGCTTAGTTACACAGGAAGATCCACCTCGATAGGAATGACCCTGGCTTCTCTTGCCAGGGACAAGAATGGGTTTAGGGAGGACAGCCATGACACAACTGAGAAGCTCGTACTCTTGCTGAGATTTATCTAGTCAAGGCTAGTGCTCTATCACTTGAGTCACTGTTTCACTTCTGGCTTTCTAGTGATCAAGTGGAGATGAGAGTCTCACAGACTTTTCTGCCCAGGCTGGCTTTGAACTGTGATCCTCAGATCTCCGTCTCCGGAGTAGCTAGGATGATTGGTAGGATGCCAGCACTTGGCATTACTTTTTTTTTTTTTGTATTTATGAGCTACAATTCAGGGAGGTGGAAAGGGTCTCGGATACAAATGTAGATCACATGGCAATCACACCATGATAATACCATGACCCCTGGGGCTCCACAAACCTTGCTTTCTCTCAGGATTTCAATCAGCATGTCGTAGACAGTGTCCCTGTTCTTCTCAAGAAAGCCTTCGCATTTATACTCCACCTGGGCAAGCAAGTGGGGACATTTCCAAAGCAGATAATATGCACGTTTCATTTCTATTTCATTCAATTCTCGTTATCCCTTCCTTCCTCTTTCCTTCCCTTTCCCTTCCCTTTCTGCCTTGCTTCCTTCTTTACTTCTTTTACCCTCTCCCTCTCTCCATCCCTCTTCTCCTTGGTTCCCTTCTCTCTTCTTTCTTTCTTGTTCTGGGAGGCAAATCCAGAGCCTCATTCATGCTAAGCATGTGTGTACTACCACTGAACTATCCATCAGTCCCTGTTCTAAAAGAAAGATCACTCAGGGGAGTTACCAAGGCAACCTTGCAAAGAGTGCCTGTCAATCCCAGCAAGCCTTTCGCATGCGAGATAGTACCAGCTCCTCTAATGGAAGAACCAGGCTCAAGGACCACTCTGCAGTCACCCATTGCTTCCCTCTGGCCAGCTGTTCTCTGAACTGGGTACAGGTCATGTGATAAAATCCGACTTTAGACTCCCTTTGCTTTGGAAGCCACTGGGTATGTGTGTGTGGGCCCACAGTAACACTCCTCAGGTTGAAGAAGAAATATTCTCCAAACTGTAAAGAAGGCAAAAATCACTCAGCTGCTCACTATTTTTGGCTAGGGGGGGTCCACCAAGTTTTCAAGGACCCACCACATTTTCAGGAGTTAACCAAGTGTCAGAGTTACATGGTAAGTGGGTAAATGTTGGCACGGGTAAATGTCAAATCCGATTTGGAGAGGTCTCCGTGCATCCTTTCTGCAGGAAAGTGTGCCAAGCCTGCACCCCGTCCACGGTTCATTTATGCCTCTTGAGTTGTATGTTTCAGTGTGTGACTGAATTTTAAGACTGGGGATGTAGCTCAGTGGTAGAGCACTTGCTTGCACACAAAAAAATCCAGGGCTTGAACCCTAGCACTGGGGGAAATGTCTTAAAAATTAACTACGAGTGCGGGCATGGTATGTAGAAGACAGTATGTGGAAAAGGAAGGATGTAGCATGTGAGCAGGAGTGGGAGGGGAAACAGAGGGAGAGTGAAGGAAGCGCTGACATTGTCTAAAAAGAAACGTACGCATTACCTGGCTTACAAAATGGCAACCATTCTGTGTAACACCTCAATAAGAATAAGAGAATTATATTAAAAAATAAAATTACGAGAAAACAGGCCTTTTGGGGGGGGTACAGAGAAAGTGTCCTGCTTGTCCTCTAGCTAAGCAAGTGCCCTTGGGGACAGGAGTACTTCCTGTCTCTAAACCCTTCCATGCATCTGTTGTACAAATTCTTCCCGCATGGAGTGGGAGTCACAAGCAGAAGACAAAGTAAATCAAATAGAAAGCATTTGTGGGGACAGGGCTATGCTGGATGACTGTGTTGGGGACCCAGAACCCCTTTGGCTGATTAAACTGAGAACCTAACCGAAGGTGGTTGGGTGTGAGATTACTTTTCTGACAACAATCAACAAACACAGATGAAGGCCATTAAAACCTGTGTCATGAAGGTCATGCACCCCCAGTCACACAGGCCACCTTCATGTGGGCACCACACCCCAGGGGACTGGAGTCTGACCTGCTCTCTCTCTCTGGGGACGGCAGCTCTGCCCCCAGATGGGCAGCACAGTCACATACCTTATCAGCAAAGTGCTGGATGATAAAAGATGTGTTTGACATTCTAGGTTTTTCAAATAAAGAGTTCTTGTTGACAAAATTATTATATAGCTTTTGAAGCCAATTTTCATCGGTCCCATGTGGTAACTGGAAGAGAAAAGCAAACCAAATAGCAAATGAAGAAAACAAGATGAATAATTACTAGGGACTGGGTGCCAGTAGCTCACACTCTTAATAATAATATGTGCACATGTACACACACACACACACACACACACACACACACACACACACACACACACACACACACAGGGCTCCATACTGGCTGTACACAGCCTCGGAGGCCAGCCCACCTTTGCTGAATGTTACCAAGGGGGCACACATACACTGGAGGTGGGCGGGTCTTCAGATGGCCCCCCACCTAGTGGTGGGGCGATCTGGTAGAGATCACTATTCTTTTTTGTGGGTCATGGGGCTTGAACTGTCCCTGAGTTCTTCAGCTCAAGGTTACCACCCTACCCCTGGGCCTGAGTATTGTCCCTGAGCTCTTCAGCTACCCTCTAGCCAAGTCCCACTTCGTATTTTCTAGAGGTTCATTGGAGATAAGAGTGTCAGGTCCTTTTGTGCCCAGACTGGCCTTGAACCTTGATCATCAGATCTCAGCCTCCTGAGTAGCTAGGATTACAGATGTGAGCCACTGTACCCAGTACAAATCACTATTCTACAATTAATGTCCATGTAGTTGGGTAAGGCCTAGGAGTTTTGCAAACATGGCTCCCTGAAAAGATTGTTTTGGAATTTTTTTTGCATGTGTATATGTATGCTGGTACTGGGGTTTGAACTCAAGCGCTCACTTGGCTTTTTCACTCAAAGCTGACACTCTACCACTTGGGTCACAGCTCTACTTCCAGCCCTTTTGGTGGTTCTTTGGAGGTAAGAGTCTCTCGGATTGTCTGCTTGAGTTGGCTTCAACCTCTATCTTTTGATCTCAGTCTCCTGATTAGCTAGGCATGTGCCACGACTAGCGCCTAGCTTGTTTTTATTTGTTCCTCTTTACTACTTACAAGTTGACAAAAGCAATTATTTAAAAAGTTACCAAGCATTCTTCATCCAGTAACTCCAAAATGCCCATTTTTGCTTCAATCAGGTCAATAACTGGCTGATTGTCGTAAAAATCGATCAGAGTCCAAGGAATATCTTCCTTCATGTATTCTTCTTGTTCAAGTTTAAAGACATGCTGGATGTGTGGAAATACCATGGGAAATAAAACAGTATCAAAAGTGAGATCAGACCCCAGAGGAAACTGAGGACACAGACATCTAGATCTGTGGAGGAAGGGCTGCTTTACACAGGAGGCGGGTCAGCTTGTTCCCAGGGTCTAGTGCTGCTGACATCCCCTAGGACTTATCTGTGGTGGTCCCATCATTAAGCCAATATCACCAGCAGCAGAGTAGGTACTCAGCCTGCTCCAGGATCCTGGCCTGCTCTTGGCAATCAGCCACTGTGGCTTCCTGCTATCTGAATCAGCCTCTTCGGCCTGGCACAGCCTGGTTGCAGGGCTCGGGGGACAACATCTGGGGATGCTGGCTATATAACCAGTGAGAAGCCCTCTGCTTACTCATCCTTAAGGGTAATAGTGCCTTCCCCAAGGTCATGGATAGAGCTCCAGCTAACCCAGAAGAATGACAGAAAATGGGCAGCATTTGGTTGGGGGAAGGTGAACAGGAAGAAAGGCCTTGAAAAGACCCCCACTCCCATGCAGTGACCTGGAAGAGTCACTGTGCAAGGTACATGCACAGCAGAGGTGGGAGGCATGGCAGATCCCCTGGGAGTCTCACGCCCTCCCTAGAGAGTCCAGGTCCTGTGGCCTTTTCATGGCTAGTGAGGACCCCCTGAGGAGGGAGGAGGGAAGGACATCTCCATGACTATGAAGAGGGCAAGACTGGAGGCAAAGGAGGCCAGCCAGGACTCAGCTTAAAGAGGCCAAAGTCCAGGGAGGAGAGAGGGGGGCACAGGACAGAACGAAGCCTGGGCTCAGGACACAGGTGGATGTGGCTAGGGAAGAAGCCAAGATGGTGAGATGAAGTGGTGGTAGCTTGCCCTCGCTCTCTCTCGCGCTCTCTCTCTCTCTCTCTCTCTCTCTCTCTCTCTCTCTCTCTCTTGCTCTTCCTGTCTTCCTTCCTTCCTCATTTTCTTTCTTTTCTTTTCTATTCTTTCTTTCAGGCCCCAAGTTCAAGCCCCAGAGAAAAGGGAGGAAAAAAAAAAAAGTATGCAAGATGGAAATGTGCAATTTCAAGTCCTGACCACAAGGGGGGTCCAGAGACTGGATGAGACCCAACATGGAGTTGCTTGAACAATCAGGAAATTTGAAGAGTGAGGGAAATGAGGGGTGGCTGCGTACTCTGGGCACCGCAGGGCTGAGTACTGGTTCCAGCATGGCGGGCAAGTCACCTACCAGGTTAAACTGCTGTTGTAGCTTTTCATTAGCATAATTGATGCAGAACTGTTCAAAGCTGTTCACATCAAAGGTCTCAAAACTGAAATACAGTTTAAACACAGTTAAAGATGAAAACAAGCAGCAGGACACACGCATGCATTTACCTTTGCTCGGTTGTAGATATACCGCAGAGTTGTCAGCTTTAATATCTGGGCGGTTGGTTCATAAATTACCCTTTAGCTTCCTCTCCCTTGGAAGACATCTGTTTATGTACCAAGTGTCTATCCCAAACTATGCATTAAAATAGCCATGCCACGATATGTTCTACCATTTAATGCACATAACTCTGACATTGGCATTATGGTCTCAGTTTACTAACCAGGAAATGAGTCTGAGAGGCTAGTAAACTTGCTGAAGCACACACAGCTTGTTAAAACTTGGTGTGCGTGTATGTGTGTGTGTGTGTGTGTGTGTGCGTGTGCGTGTGTATGTGTGCCAGTACTGGGGCTTGGACTGAGGGCCTGGGTACTATTCCTCAGCTTTTTTCACTCATACCTGGCACTATTATTTGTACCACTGTTCCATGTTCCAGCTTTTTGCTGGTTAATTGGAAATAAGAATCTCTCTGATTTCTCTCCAGGCTGGTATCAAACTATAATCTTCAGATTTTAGCTTCCTGTGTAGCTAGAATTACAGATGTGAGCCACTGGCACCCAGATGAATTAATCTATTCTTCAAATAAAAGCTGTTATTTTCAAAGGTATTTTTTTTTTTGCCAGTCCTGGGCTTGGGCTCAGGGCTTGAGCACTGTCCTTGGGCTTTCTCAAAGCTACAGCTCTACCACTTGAGCCTTAGCACCACTTCCAGCTTTTTGCTATGTATGTGGGGTACTAAGGAATTGAACCCGGGTCTTCGTGCATGCTAGGCAAGTACTCTACCACTAGGCCAAATTCCTGGCCCCTCAAAGGTATTTTTAAGATGGAAAAAAATGTGGGAAAACAGCAATTAACCACTTACTTCTACCTCAATGAAATGGACTATTATTAGAAGTTTTCTTACATTTTTACTGGCACTCAAGACTGTTCTTAAAACAAGACAGAGGAGAATAATTTCCTGGCTTATCTAGGCAATGTATTGGCATTTTATAACTGTTGACATACACTTATTACTGGGGAGGAGTATGTATATTAATGGGGAGGTATTAAAATAGATCTAAATTAAATAGTAACTCCCTGTTAGCATCATCTCACCTGGCACAGGTAAATGGGAGAGCTGGCCTTCCTATCTGGGAGCAAGTTCAGGGTAGCCTCCTGAATTTGCCTCTCTACCACCCCACCCCACTCCTGGGCCACAAATGGGGCTCACGTGAGGGCCCAGGGTGTAGCTCTAGCTCTCTATGGGGAAGGGGCAGGTGAGGACTGACACCAGGGTGTGGCGGACACCCCAGTTGATGATGGTGACTTCAGGGACAACCTTCCTTCCTCCCACTGAGAAGCCAGCCCTGGTCCTGGGGAGAGGGGCCAGCACTGGGTCCTGGAGCCCAAGAATGAACAAATAAAAGTTCTGTGAGAAGAGCTTAGGCTGCTCTACTCCAGTCTCCACCTTGTCCCAGCCTCCTCCACCTTGTTGTCCCAGCAAGAGCTGGAAAGGGGGTAGGGTTGGGGGGGGGTGGGAGTTGGTGTGGGGGGTGGGACAGGAGCTGGAGTACTAGGTGTTTTGGAGGAAAGGGAAATAAATGGCAGACATTAGCATGGGAGGACTGAAAAGGCCTGAGGAACAGCTGTGGATCCAAGGATCTCCACCTTGTGTGTGGCCTCTCTGAAGTGGCAAGAGTCTCCAAGCTGTCTGAGGATTAAGAGAGTACGCCCCAAGAGGCGATCACATGAGCACTGGCACACAGTGAGCTTTCATAATGTCCATTATTAACGTCCCGCTCATTCAATGTGATCTAAATAAAGGCCACTCTGTGTGTGTGTGTGTGTGTGTGTGTGTGTGTGTGTGTGTGTCTGTGTACTGGGGCCAGGGCTGCAGTCCCTTTGCTTTTTCACCCAAAGCTGGCACCCTACCACTTGAGACACAACTACTTGTCCAGCTTTTTGCTGGCTAATTAGAGATAAGAGTCTCATGGATGTTCCTGACTGGGCTTGCTTTGAACTATGATCCTCAGGTCTCAGATTCCTGGTAGCTAGGATTACAGGCATGAGCTACTAGTGACCAGTCAGGAAACTGTTCTTAACATTCGCCCATACGAAAAAGAGATGGCCACCCTCCTAATTGTGCAACACTCCAAAGAAGAAAAAAATAACCAGGATATGTGACCCAAAACTCACTGAAGAGACTCTTACCCATAAATGTCCAAAACACCAATAAAAGTGTGCTGCTTGCCTGAAAACTGCAAGGCTTCGTTAATTTTCTCTATAATGAAGTCGAACAAGTGCGCGTAGATCTTTTTGGCCAGGGCATCTCTGGCATTGATGGCTTGGGCCCTGGTCATGGGTTTCACCACCGTCTCAGAGCTGGTGACGATCTTGCGTTTGCACAGCCACTGAGACACCTTGTTACGAGCCAGGCCCAGGAGCTCGCAGAACACCTTCAAGTGACTGTCATCCTCCTGCAAAAACAACACAGACATTGTTAGAGCCACCTGCTGTGCAGAGGGCCTCACCCAGGGGCCTGGGGCCAGAAGAGGAGCTCTTACTGTCCTGAGACCAGGGGCAGCTGTAAAGCTAGCTAGGGCAGTTCTGTAGGGCCGCATTGGACTCGAACTCTTCATTAGAATAGCTTAGGGGCTGGTGCTGGTGGAAGGCTGAGATCTGAGGACAGAAGTTCCAAACCAGCAGAGGCAGACAAATCCCAGAGAGACTTATTGCCGTTCAGTCTGCAAAAAGCTGGAAGTAGAGGTGTGGCTCAAGTGGTAGAGTCCCAGCAGTGAGTGAAAAAGTGACAGCATGAGGCCCTCAGCTCAAACATCAGTACTGGCACACAAAACAAAATAGCAGGTAAGGCCCTTGTCACTGGGTGGGGTGGGATGAGACTGCATCTGACTGGGACCTCTTCCTTCCCTTCGAGCCTCAAGCTTCTCAGGCAGGCTCCATCCCAGACAAGTGGTCAGGCACGGGGTCTCATTTCAAAGTGGCAGCATGGGCTGGGGCAATCTAGGCAGTGCCATGCCCTTCCCATTCTCCACCTGGCCCCCTTTAGAGGGTGGTCACAGCAACCTCCCCACTGTAGACCAATGGAATCGTCACAGTCTTGACCATTGGTCTACATCCTTCTCAGGGGCCGAACCTTCTAAGTCAAAAATGCCAGCCTTTGGGCCGGGAGTTTGGCCTAGTGGTAGAAAGCTTGCCTAGCATGCACGAAGACCCGGGTTCGATTCCTTGGTACCACATACATAGAAAAAGGCTGGAAGTGGTGCTGAGGCTCAAGTGGTAGAGCTCTAGCCTTGAGAAAGTCCAAGGACAGTGCTTAGGCCCTGAGCTCAAGCCCAGGACTGGCAAAAAAAAAATGCCAGCCCTGGATGCTATGAAGGAAATGCAGTGGCAATAGTGTTTGGTCCCCTTCCATCTGCATGCTGGGACTAAGCCAGAGGCTTCACAAGTGGTAGGTAAGTGCTCTACTTCCTTGAGTCATTTGCAGTTCAGGAAGGAAAGCAAGGCAATTGTGTTTTGAGGAAGATAGTTTAGCCCAGCACCAGTGACTTATGCCTATGATCCTAGCTACTCAGAGGACGAGATCTGAAGGATCTTGGTTTGAAGCCAGGCTGGGCAGAAAAGTCCCCATGCAACTCTTATTTCCAATTAAAGCACTCAAAAACTGGAAGTGGAACAGTGGCTCAAAGTGGTAGAGCACTAGCCTTGAGTAAAGAGCTCAGGGACAGCATCCAGGCTGAGTTCAAATCCTACAACTGGCACTGACACCCCTTCCCACCCGAAAAAGCCAGGTGAGGTGGCTCATGCCTTATAATCACAGCTACTGAGCGGGCATAG
This sequence comes from Megascapheus bottae, assembly GCF_031878675.1. Classification (NCBI taxonomy): domain Eukaryota; kingdom Metazoa; phylum Chordata; class Mammalia; order Rodentia; family Geomyidae; genus Megascapheus; species Megascapheus bottae. The sequence goes on along the minus strand of NC_143533.1, from coordinate 16,518,095 downwards.
AGCAGGAGGAGCATGGTTTAAGGCTGCCCAGGCAAAAACCTAAAGCATGTTAATAGAAAATGTTAAAGGTATGGTGAGGGCAGGGATAGGGCCCAGTGGCACAGTACTTACTGTCCTGCAGGAGCCCTGGGTGCTATCTCCAGGGTGTGTGGGGGGAGGGTTGGTAAATTTTGTATTTCATAGAACTGTTGGGGGGGGCGGAGCAGGGGGTCAACATTGAGATTTGAGCTCAAGATCTTGCACTTGCTGGGCAAGTGATCTCAGATAAACTTTTTTTCTTCTTTCCATGAATACTGGTGATACTTGGGGAGTTCAGGCCACCCACAAAACACCACTACTCCGTATTCATGCAGCATCCATTCAGTATTCAGTGAACCTTGTGTCCACTGAAAAGGAAGCCTATTCTAGAACTCAGAGCACAAACTTCCAGCGGAGAATCCACCCCTGGTAAGGTTGGAGAGGAGGTACCTTTTGCTCCAATCTATCCTGTGACCCTAAGGCTCTACTCACCTGCTACTCTCACACACCTATCCCAACTTCCTGTCCACTCTTTTCTGGGATACAATGACTGTCCTTCCTCTCTTGTCTCAGGGGCTGAGGGGCTTCACCTTTGCTAGTCTCTCTGCTTTGAATATTCTTCCTGCAGCCATGGGTAGGACTTGCTTTCTTTCTCTCCTTCCCGCTTACAAGAAAGCCTTTCCCAGATTGCCCTACACAAAAGGCACCACACTCTGCACCCCCCAATCTGCTTTGTTTTGCTTCCTAACCGTGTCACCAGAGCTTCCCCACCTCCGCATTTGTGCATTGTGTCTCCCCCCTCCTCCCGCCATGAATGTCTTCCTAATTCAGCTGCCCGCCGCTTTCCCAAGGCCTAGCATGGCGAGTAGGTGTCACCTTAATTTTTTTTTTAAATAGAGCATGCACCGTCATCCCCCATCCTCCACTGTTACAAGCAGAGGAAGCTGGACACTTTGAAGACAATCCCTGGAAAACCCTACTCCTTCCTGGTTCCTGCTAAACCAGTCGGCCCAGCAAATCCAACCTCCAGTGCCCAGTGTTCAAATGCAAAGGCACAGGCTGAGGCCACAGTGGGCGTGGCCCTCGCCTGGCGCCCCATGGAGGCTGAGCAACCGAGACTCACGCTGATGGACGACCGTTCACTGCCCACACCGGTGATCTGCACATTGCCCAGGTGCAAAATGGCAGCCAGGATGGTGAAAACATCCATCTGAAAATCCTCCTTGAAGCCTAGAAACAGACATTTCCCCAGTTCAGGAACACTGGGCCTCCTCTTGTCCCAAGAAGAGAAGCACATGGGTTCCTCCCAAGATATTTCTGCAAGCTACTCGGTGCCAACAGCTGGGACAAGGGACATGAAGGGGAGCTGGGGACAATAATCTGACTCACAGCTCTTTGCTATTTGTCATGATCTGGGGAGATCAGCACACTCACTCACCACCGAGCACCTGTTGTAGCTTTTGTTTGTTCTGTGTGGTTGAGTGAATACGTGATGGGTTGTCTGACTGATCTTGTGCTTGGGTATGCACTCAGAGTTTCCCCTTTGCTAGGCAAGTGCTCTCCACTGGCTGGCCTGCTACCTCTGCCTGGGTTGTGCTGGGAACACCGCAGACCACGGGTTGCTTTCCCATCTGTCCCTTCCCTCCCCCTGTCTCGGTTATTTTTTCACAGAGGGTCTCATGCGTTTGCCTCAGTTGGCCTTAGGCCACAATCATCCTACTCCTGACTGCCAGGTAGCTGGGAGAAGACGTGTGTGCTTGGCCCTTGGCTTGTTTTCTTTTAAGATAGGGTCTAGATGACTTTTGGTCAAGTTGGCCTCTGCCCCTACCTGTAGTTAGGATTACAGCAAAAGGACTGAGAACACAGCTCAAGTGACAGAGACTGTCTGTCAATCACAAGGCCCTGAGTTCTGTCTCCAAGAGCCCCTCTCCCCACCAAACCTGACACTCAGATTAGAATTTACTGAGAATACTCTCTTTACCACCCCTTCCCTTTCCTTCTTTCTTCTTCCCTTCTCTATTACCACCTTTTCTTTTCCCTCCCTCCCCCTGCCTCTTTCTGTCTCTCAGTGGTCACACCTTTGGCTAGGACATTTTACTACTCACCCAGGAGAGCGAACGTCTTCTGAGTCTCTACCATGTCTGCTCTGTCATTCACACCCTCGATGACTGTATTGCCTCCCATGCTCGTGTAGTGAAATTTTTCTGCATTCCCTAAAACAAAAAGATTGATTCTGCCTGTGCCACACAAATTTGGACATACATGGCTATTAGAAAGAAGGGAAGGTAGCCAGGTGCTGGTGGCTCATGCCTGTAATCCTAGTTACTCAGGAGGTTGAATCTGAGGATCGAGGTTCAAAGCCAGGCTGGGCACAAAAGTCTGTAAGACACTTATCTCCAATGAACCACCAGAGAAGTGGTGCTGTGGCTCAAGTGGTAGAGTGATAGCCTCGAGCTGAAGAGCTCAGGGACAGTGCCCTGGCCTAGAGTTCAAGCCGCATGACTGACAAAGAAAAAAAAAAAAAGAAGAAGAAAAAAAAAGGGGCCGGGAGTTTGGCCTAGTGGTTAAAGTGCTTGCCTAGCATGCATGAAGACCTGGGTTTGATTCCTCGGTACCACATACATAGAAAAAAGCCGGAAGTGGTGCTGAGGCTCAAGTGGTAGAGCTCTAGCCTTGAGAAAGTCCAAGGACAGTGCTCAGGCCCTGAGCTCAAGCCCAGGACTGGCAAAAAAAAAAAAAAAAAAAAAAGAAGAAGAAGAAGAAAAAAGGGGAAGACAAAATGCTTCCTTAGTTCAGTCCCCAGGAATGCTGGGGAGCCAGGGGAAAGAAATGAAGCCTGGGACTGGGAGTATGTCCTGCCCAGATTCATGGTTTCACCCCAGATTTTCTTAGGTAATGTAACTGTTCCACTACTGAAACTAAAGGATTTTCTGTCTTTGGGCAGAGACACAACCTTTAAAAAAATGTGATAGGCTGAGTACTGGTGGCTCATGCCTGTAATCCTAGCTGCTCAGGAGGCTGAGGTCTGAGGATCATAGTTTGAAGCCAGCCCAGATAGGAAAGTTCAAGAGACTCATCTCCAATTAGCCACCAGAAAAGCAGAAGTGGAGCTATGGCTCAAAGTGGTAGAGCACTATCCTTGGGCAAAACTGCTTAGGTATAATACCCAGGCCCTGAGTTCAAGCCCCATAAAAAATACATTGTGCTAGCTGGGCATCGGTGGCTCATGCCTATAATCCTAGATAATAAGGAGGCTGAGATCTGAGGATTGAGGTTCAAAGCTAGCCGAGGCATGAAAATCCATGAGACTCTTTTTTTTTTTTTTTGCCAGTCAGTCCTGGGCTTGAGCTCAGGGTTTGAGCACTGTCCTTGGACTTTCTCAAGGTTAGAGCTCTACCACTTGAGCCTCGGCACCACTTCCGTCTTTTTTCTATGTATATGTACTGAGGAATCGAAGCCAGGTCTTGGTGCATGCTAGGCAAGCACACTACCACTAGGCCAAACTCCCAGCCCTATTTTTTTTTTTTTTTTTTTGCCAGTCCTGGGCTTGGGCTCAGGGCTTGAGCACTGTCCTTGGACTTTCTCAAGGCTAGCACTCTACCACTTGAGCCTCAGCACCACTTCCAGCTTTTTGCTATGTATGCGGGGTACCGAGGAATTGAACCCGGGTCTTCATACATGCTAGGCAAGCACACTACCACTAGGCCAAACTCCCAGCCCTATTTTGTTTTTTGCCCGTTGTGGGGCTTGAACTCAGGGCCTGAGCACTGTCCTTGGACTCTTCTCAAGGCTAGAACTCTACCCTTGAGCCACAGCACCACTTCTGGCTTTTTTCTATGTATGTGGTACTGAGGAATCGAACCCAGGTCTTGGTGCACGTTAGAGCAAGCACTCTACCACCAGGCCACACTCCCATGAAACTCTTATCTCCAATGATCCACCAGAAAAATGAAAGTGGAGCTGTGGCTTAAGTGGTAGAGTGGTAGCCTTGAGCTGAAGAGCTCAGGGATAGTGCACAGGTCCAGAGTTCAAGCCCCGAGATCGACAAACAAATAAAAAATATTGTGTTATAATAAGTAGAAATTCATGAAAATTTTAAAGCTCTTTAGAAAAAAGACCTTGTCACATACTATACATCCTTTACATACCTAGTTTAAGATGTTTAAACTCCGATTGCTCTGCAGATGCACACAGCTGGTAGAAAATGTGGTAATTCCGTTCATTTTCTGACTAAAAAATAAAGAAAAGGCCCTCAGTTGAGTTACACAAGTTTTGCATGGGTGAAATGACCAGGTTTCTAATAGAGGGATCTGGATGAACATAGTTTGTAATCCTAGCTACTCTGGAAGGTGAGATCCGAGGATCAAGGTTAAAAGCCAGACCAGGAAAGAAAGTTTGTGAGATTCTTATTTCCAATGAACCCACCCCAAACTGGAAGTGGAGCTGTGGCTAAAAGTGGTAGAGCACTAGCCTTGAGCAAAAACACTTAGGGACAGCACCCAGGCCCCGAGTTCAAACCCCAAGACCAGAACAAAGAAAATAAAGACAAAAAAAGAGAGAAAGAACAAGACTGCAGAGAAGTTAGAGCAGCTAAGAATAGGTTCAAGACTAGCAGCGCTCTACCACTTGAGCCACAGCTCTATTCCCAGCTTTTCTGGTGGTTAACTGCAGAGAAGAATCTTACAGACTTTGCTGCCAGGGCTGGCTTTGAACCTCAGTCCTCAGATCTCAGCCTCCTGAGTATCTAGGATTATAGGTGTGAGCCACTGGCTCCCAGCCTAAATTTTCATTAGTATATATTAATGTACAAAGGGGTTTCACTAAGATAGGCACATTTGTTACTTTGATCAAATTCGCTCCCACTATATTACTCTTTATTTTTATTTTTATTTATTTTTTCATATATTTTTATTGTAATTAATAGAAGGGTTACATGATATTTGCCAGATAGATGGTACATTAATTCCCATACTTGATTTATTATTATTATTATTATTATTATTATTATTACTATTAGTGATTTAGAAAGTTGAGGGCCTGAAGATATAGCTCCAGTGATAGAGCTTTCCCTAACAAAGTCAAGGTCCTGAGTCCCAAAAAGAAAAGTGACAATTCTCCCCATTTTCCATAACTCTAAGGAAACTGTCCCCCACTACTTGGTGCGCAGCAAGCCAGACTATCTGGCCCACGATCTTACATTGCATATACCAGGCAAGTGCTCTGTTCTTGGACTATGCTCCCGGCCCTGAATTTTTGGTGTTTAATAAACAGGAGGGTAGGGGAAGGAATGAATGGAAGGGGAGAGGGAGGGAGGACAGATCTAAACTTCAAATGAGAGATAGGAAATCCCCATTCTTCAAGTCCAGGAATGATGGAGGTGGCCTGGGGAGCATGTGGTGTGAATGGGGAGTTGGAAGGAGGCTTTGGCTCACGCTCAGGTCTTACTTGGAAGACGACTCTGGATTTCTCCAGCAGGTAGGTTCTCATGTTGGCCCCTATGATCTGATTGCTCTTGTCAAAGCTGACTTCGGTGTACTTCCCAAACCGGCTGCTGTTGTCATTGCGAGTGGTCTTGGCGTTTCCCACGGCCTAGGAACACAGGGTTTTCCTGAAATGACAAGCTTTGAAGATCTTTATGCCTGGGTATCAGGGGTTCAGCTATCAGGAGGGTGAGATCTGAGGATTGTGATTCAAAGACAGCCAGCCTGCCTGGTCATAAAAGTCCTTGAGACTCTTATCTCCAATTAACCACCCAAAAGCAAGAAGTGAAGCTACAGCTCAAGAGGCAGTTCAGAACGTTCAGAGTGTGGGACCTGGCCTGCCTGTCTAAGGCTCTGTACTCCATCCAGAGCTCACCACCGCCTCAGCCCACTACCCTCTCCTTCTGCAGTTGTGCCCACCTCTGTTATGGGATTGGATGCCAAGACCTTGTCCTCCACGTGAGCCTTGCTGCTCGACTTGCTGACGGTGGCAAAGTACCTCATGGCGTAGCGGGCTGACACGGTCTTCCCCGCACCCGACTCCCCACTCACAATTATGGACTGGTTTCGATTGTTTCTAAAGCGAACAGATAAGCAAACAAGGTCAGGCGGGGCAAAAATAAGTTAATGAGACCCCAGTCTGAAAAACAAGCATGGTGCTGCATGCTCGTCTTTCCAGCTCATCAGGAGACAGAGGTAGAAGGACCAAGTTCTGAGGCCAGCCTGGCGCGACATGCACAAGACTCTACCCAGAACAATAAGCTAAAGTGCCAGGCCCTGAGTTCAAAATGCAGACAAACACTGTCATAGCTGGCCCAGGTCCTATGCCTCTTTTGTGAAACTGTAAAGGGATCCACAAACATGATAGATTAAAAAAAAATTGTTTGGTTTCTATACTGGGGATTGAACTTAGATTCTCCCCCTTGTCAGGTAAATGTTCACCCACAGTCTTTTTACCTTTAGTTTGCTTTGCAGATAGGGTCTCATGTTATTCCCCCCATCCCCCCAGGCTGGCCTCCAACTTGGATCCTCCTCTTCTCTGCCTCACATGTAGCTGGGATTATAGGCATAAACCACCATACCTGGTCCTTCTCAGTCACTTTTAATGAATCCAACTTAAATATTCCTTTATTGTGGAGCGTGTGTGTGTGTATGTGTGTGTGTGTGTGTGTGTGTGTGTGTGTGTGTGTGTGTGTGTGTATCAAACAAATGCAGGAGTATTGGGAGAACCGGAATGGAAGTTGGTCTAGCAGGATGCTACCTGGCCATCTGCTTGTAGGCCTCTTCTGCCACAGCAAATATGTGGGGGTCCATATCACCCATGTTCTGCCCGGTGTATGCGTGGATGATGGCATCTCCATAGATGGGCAGCTGCTTGTAAGGGTTCATGGCCACCAAAATGATTCCTGTGGAAAGAGGGGAGAGCAGACACAAGATCTTTGATAGGCATGCACACTGGTGTGGCCTGAACGTGTCCCCCCAAAAGTTCACCCATTACAGATTTAATCCCTTAAACCCATCGGTTAATGGCAATGGAAGTGGGGACTGAGTGAGGTTGTGAGGGTGAGGTCTGCTACAATGGCACTAGTGGCTTTGTGAGAAGAAGAGAAGCCTAAGCTACTCGTTCTGTCTCACCTGATGTAGCAGGATGCCAGCTTGGCAGATGCCAGCATCAAGCTCTTGGACTTCCCAGGCTTCGGATCTATGAGCCAAGAAAACTCCTACGCTTAGCAAACTATCCAGGCTCAAGCATTTTGTGACAGTAACAAAAGCCAGAGCAAGACATTCATCTTGGAAGTGGCACTGTGTCTCGATGTGGTAACCTTGAGCTGAAGAGCTCAGAGACAGCACCCAGGCCCAGAGTTCAAGCCCCACGATGAACAACAACAACAACAAACAGACACTCATCCTTCTCCAGAATCTTGGGAGAAAAAAGAAAAAAGAAAAAAACTCCCAGCTCTGTTACTTCTGCTTGACTTTACTCAAGTTGCTTAACTTTCCTTTTTATTGTGCCAAGTCCTTCGGGCTTGAACTCAGGGCCTGGGTATTATCTCTGAACTTCTTTTGCTCAAGGCTCTACCACCTGAGCCACAGCTCTACTGTTCCTGTTGTTTGTTCTTGTTTTTGTTTTTTAGTCAACTGGAGATAAGAGTCTCCTAGATTTTCCTGTGGATCCTGATCCTTAGACCTGAGCCTCCTTGAGTAACCTGGATTGCAGGTGTGAGCCACTGGTGCCTGGCAAGCCACTTACTTTTGAATCTCAGTTCCCTGCCTACAACCCTTCGATGACCAGGTGACAGATGAGATTTATAATCCCCCATGTAGGGGTAATCAGCATGTTAACGTCCCAATAAGCACAAAACACACTGAGTCTCATGACCTCTGATTCCCTAAGTCTTCCATTCTTGCTTCTCGTGGACGTTATCCACAGAGACAGGTGTCTTGGTAGAAAGACTGAGCTCAGCACAGACACAAGAGAAGGTATGATCAGGCATAGGCCTGGGCACCCTTCTCCATGTCCCCTGGTATGAGCTCTCCTTACCGCTGTAGGTGTAGATGAGCTTGGACTCCACGAAGCGGATGCGAAGGTTGTGAAGCACGGCAGGCTCGTGGAGGTAGCTGAGGGCTGTGAGGTCGTTCTCACCCACAAGGATGTCCGGGTTCCGAAGTGGAGGCAGTGAGCCTGGGTCCACCGGATAATCCAGCTCCTAGGAACCAAGTTGTTTTGTTTGGGGTGTGTGTGTGGGGGGGTGGTCCTGAATCTCTGTCCTTCCTCCTCCTCACCTCCCACTGTGTTGTTCCTAACACAGAAAAGCAAAGCTGAGAGCAGAGAACAAAAAGAAGAAAACATTATCTCCTCAGGCCACTCTTGAAGGAAAGAAAATTGGGGGCCAGGGGCTAGGCACAAACAAGAAAGAAAGGAAGAGAGGAAAGAAGGAAGGAAAGAAGGAATGAAGGAAGAAGGAAGAAGGAAGGAAGGAAGGAAGAAAGAGAAAGAGAGAGAGAGAGAGAGAGAAAGAGAAAAGAAGAAAAGAAAAGGGGGGGAAAAGAAAGAAAAGGAAAGGAAAGGGAAAAGAGCCAGGGGCTGAAATCCTAGCTACTCAGGAGGCTAAATCTGAGGATCATGGTTCAAAGCCTCCCGGACAGGAAAGTCTGTGAGACTCTTATCTCCAATGAACTACTCTGAAAAAGTCAGAAGAGGCTCTGTGACTCAATTAGTACAGCACTAGCTTTGAGCACGGAGAGGCTCAGGGACAGAGCCCAGGCCCTGAGTTCAAGTCACAGCACCAACAAAAAAATTGAAAAATAAAGGACATATCCTAAGGTTCCCTCCAGTTCCAAGACTGCTCAGCAGACATCATGGTGGCAAGAAGTATGTGAAGGAGCCTGAGTGGCTGGCATAGTGAGTGACTGCTGCCTGTCGTCTCCTGCATGCCAAGGATCCAAAGATCCCCCCTTCATCCCCATCACTGCCATCCTCTGCCCTGGGCTGGCTCTTCTTTGCCAGATTTAACCTAGTTTTCCAGAGCAGTGGCTGCACCGAAAGCAAATAAGGCTGGTGTCCCCAGTGGACATGGAGACCGGAGATGGGGTCAAAAAGACAAGAGCTTGCTCCCAAGGTTTTTGCTGATGCCAGCCTGGCTGTGAAGTCCAGGAACTTTCCCAAGCTCCACATCCTGGGTCAGGTCCCTGAGGGTTTACCTGGTGAAGGAACTCACATTTTCATTTGTTGAGGCATATGGGGCAAATTTGAAAGCAAAAGAAAGGCTCAAAAGGAATGTCTGCAGGTGAGGGTCCCTGGCAGTCTCTCTCTGTCCCTGACAGAAAACTCCACTTGTGTTTAGAGAATCAAATCTAGAGAGAAGCTTCCCACACCGACTGTTTCTTTCCCTTCCCGCCCCCCTGTATCCCCCCAGCCCCATGAATGTGTGTGAGTTTTGGGGCTTGACCTGAGGACCTGGCACTGTCCCTGAGCTTTTCTTTTCTGCTCAAGGCTAGTGCTTTACCAAGCTTTTTGACTGACTGATTGGAGATGACTTTCCTGCCTAGGCTGACTTTGAACTGTGATCCTCAGATCTCAGCCCCCCCTGCGTAATTAGGATTACAGGTGTGAGCCTCTGGCATCTGGCTTGAACTTCTTTCTTTCTTTCTTTCTTTCTTTCTTTCTTTCTTTCTTTCTTTCTTTCTTTCTTTCCCATCCTGGGGCTTGAACTCAAGGCTTGAGTGCTGTCCTTGGGTTTTTTCAAGGCTAGAGCTCTATCACTTGAGCCACAGCACTATTTTCAGCTTTTTCTATGTATGTGGTACCAAGAAATCGAATCCAGGTCTTGGTGCATGCTAGGCGAGCACCCTACCACTCGGCCAAATTCCTGCCAGCACTTTTTGCCCTTAATCAATGAGCCCCATTTCCAGTTCAGCCGTGCTGTGTGTCATGTGGGGAAGAAGCAGAGAAGAGGAAGAGAGAAAGGAAGTCTATGATCAGGCTGGGGAAAGATGGAGGCAGAGGGGACATTACCCTGCACCAAGCAGGCTTTGTCCTCCATGGTGCCCTGAAGGGTTAAGGTGAAAAACCACAGCTGTGCTGCCAGCCCTGATCCCCCTCCCTCTAGTGAGGAAAGAAACCCTAGGAAACCCTGTGGCTAGTGTCCCCAGACACATGCAGCTCAGCATGTGCCAAGGAGGTGGGAAAGGCCAGGAGACACTGCAAGGGCTGGAGAAGGATCCCAGATGGCACCCCTCATGTCCACATTGCACCCTGCTTTTTTTTTTTGTCAATCCTGGGGCTTGAACTCAGGGCCTGGACACTGTTCTTGGGCTTTTCTCAAGGCTAATGTTCTAGCACCTGAGCCATAGCACCACTTCAGGCTTTTCCTATGTATGTGGTACAGAGGACTCAAATCCAGGTTTTTGTGCATGTAAGGCAAGCACTTGGCCAACTCCCAGTCCCGGTGCTTGAACTCAGGGCCTTAGTTCTGTCCTTGGGCTTTCTCAAGGCTAGAACTCTACCCCTTGAGCCACAGCACCATTTCCGGCTTTTCCTACGTATGTGGTACTGAGGAATAGAACCCAGGTCTTCATTTACCACTAGACCAAACTCCTGGCCTCTGTCTTCTTTTTATTTATTTATTTAATTTTTTTTTTGCCAGTCCTGGGCTTGAGCTCAGGGTCTGAGCACTGTCCTTGGACTTTCTCAAGGTTAGAGCTCTACCGCTTGAGCCTCAGCACCACTTCTGGCTTTTTTCTATGTATGTGCTACCGAGGAGTTGAACCCGGGTCTTCATGCATGCTAGGCAAGCATTCTACCACTAGGCCAAACCCCCCCCCCCTTTTTTTTACATCGCAGTAGCTACAGAGAGTTAGGCTCCTCACCTTGCCATCCTCCAGCAGGAGCCGCAGGATTTTGTCACCAGCTCGGTAGTCCCTGGCTATCTCGGCAGACTTCCAGACTTCTTCAGGATCCGGAATCCAAACCCTGTTGTACTGATAAGACAAGATAGGCTTCAGTGCTTGGTGCAGAGGTCGCCAGACAGCCACGCACAGGAAGGTTTCCCACATTAGGGTTACTTCTGCCCACTTGCCACCCACGAGGCCATTTTTACCATCTCTAAATGGCATGACAAATAACTTCTACATAATTTTTTTTTTTTACTGGCACTGGAGCATCAACTCAGGATCTTGTGTTTGCTAGGCATTTGAACCAGGGTTCCAGTTCTTTTGGCTTGGGTTATTTTTTTTCATGCCAGTTCTGGAGCTTGAACTCAGGGCCTGTGCACTGTCCCTGGACTTTTTATTTTTTGCTTAAGACTACTATCCTACTACTTGAACCACAGCTTTACTTGTGATGCTCAAGTGGTTAACTGGAGAGAAGCGTGTCACAGACTTTCTTGCCTAGGTAGGCTGGCTTTGAACCATGATCTTCAGATCTCAGCTTCCTGAGTAGCTAGGATTATAGGTGTAAACCATGAGCACTTGGGGCTCTGGTAATTTTTGACTTAAGGTTCCCCCACCCCCACTAGTTAACATGAACTGCAGCCGCACTTATGCTCCAGTGGCAGGGATCAAAGTGTTGTCTATTCATGTGAAAGGGTATCAATGTATGTGAATTAATGCACCTTCTATCTGGCAAATATCATGTAACCCTTTTACTAATTACAATAAAAAAATAAAAAAAATTAAAAAAAGAAATTAAAAAAAAAAACAAAAAAAAACAAAGTGTTGTCTATTGAGATTGGGGGAGGAGTGGTGTCTCATGAACTGTTTGCCCAGGTTGGCCTGGAATTTTGATCCTCCCAATCACAGCCCCTGTGTAGCTATGACGACAGATATGAGTAACTGTACCCTACCGACTAATCATTTCTGACATGAGAGAGTGAGGTAGAGACAGAGACACAGACAGAGGGAAGGAGGGAGGGAGGGAGAAGGAAGAGAAGAAAAGAAAGGGGAGGAGGAAGGGGAGGGGGCAGAGGAGGGGAAGGGGAGAGGGATGAATGGAGGAAAGGCTTACCAGCCAATGTTGTGTTCTCCAGTACAGATACTGTAGTGGACAGAGCCTTCCAAACCTAGACACACCATGGGACATAGCCACACCCACCACTCCCACACATATCCTGGTTGCCATAAGCTGCCTGTTTCCTATCTCAGGTCTACTATTAGAAGCCATCATAGGCATTAAAGCCGGAGACTTATTTCCAACTAAACATCAACAAAGCCTGAAGTAAGTTGTAGTTCAAGTGGTAGAGTGCTGACTTGAGCACAAAAGCACGGGGAGAGCACCCAGGCCTTGAGTTCAAGCTCCTGGACTGGCACAAAAGTCCGCCCCCCCCCCAAAAAAAAGACTCAGTTTACTGAGGCTGGGTGCTGGTGGCTCACACCAGTAATCCTAGTTACTCAGGAGGCTGAGATGAAAGGACTGTACTTCAAAGCCAGCTCAGACAGAAAAAAAAAAATCTGCAAGACTGCACCACTGAAAAACTTGCAAAACGCCAGGAACAAGGAACTGGCACTGCAAGCTCAAGACCCTGAGTTCAAATTCCATACCAGCAAGAAAAAAAATGCATTCATAACTCATGAAGCATAAAATGGAAGGAGCCATTTATCAAGAAGGGGCCGGGATAAAATTTCAGAGCTGGAAAGCTCTCTGAAGATGACCCCTCCATGCTGTCTGTGAGGCTTCAAGCTGCAGGGAGCCAACTTCAAGTGAAATGATGTGACAGGGGCGGAAGTGGACGAGCATGGCTGAACCCCAGGTCCCTGAGGTCTTTCCATGCAAGCTTGAGGCTCTGAGAGGTCATGTCAAGTCACTAAACCAATCAATCTGCTGTGTTTCACTGATGTCTCCTGGCCAGAGAGGGCAAGAGCTCACCAAACACCAAGCCTCCAGTCTCAAAGGACCAGAACCCCACTTGGCACCATGCCTGTACTTTAGGCATGCACTGTTCATGGAGGCCAGACCTCCGGGTTATCATGATCTCGACCAGCGACCAGGCATTTAGGGCCCTGCAGCTGGGCCCCAGCCTGGTAAGTCAACACGACAAGTTTACTCAGCTCCACGGACATTCCACCCGTCCAGGCCTCCCACCTTCATCGGAGGCTGCCTCTACCCAGGCTGCAGACAGGGTGGGAGCCAAAGCCGCAGTATTTAGACAAATAATGTGAGCAGTTCTCCAGGCGTTTCAGGGTGAAAACTTCCTTTGAGGCAGAACCTTCCGTGGCAGGGACCAAGAATAGAAGAGGACTCCGCCCCAGCCTCAGCCAGTCCTCCCTGAGCTTCCGGGAGCCAGGTGACGGCTCAGGATCACTCAAACCTCATGTCAAGCCTTCTTCAGTCCCCGCTGCTGCTCTCTGAGGTCAAGAAGTTCCTTGTCCAGTAGGGTACAGAGTTAACAAGCGGGCCAGGCCCTGCTCAAAATGGATGCGAAAGGCGGGGAGCCATGGCGAGCAGAGCAGACAACGTAGCAGTCGACACATTTAGGAAATGTGTGGAGGGGCAGGGGCAGGGCCAGGGCATAGTGAAGTGGGTGCTCGTGGCTGGGTGGTAACTGGAGGGTGACCAGATCCTCCAGAGGCCTTCCACTAGTCAATAGCCTGACCGGTTTGCTTTCTTTCCTTTTTTTTTTGGCAAGATTTCAAACCATACAATGGCTGCTCAGAACACCAGGGCACACTGCCAAGGGGCTTTTGCAAAGACCTGGGTAATTTTAAACCTTCCCCACAGCAGCAGTCGGGCTCTGGCTCTGGCTCCTGAGTCCCCTCTTGGCGCCTCTCTTCTGTGGCTCCCCAGGCCAGCACCTCAGTCTCCTGGAAGATGGTTCATCTTGGGCCTCTGTGCGTCTCTTGAATCCTGACCCCACACAGCATGGAGTCCTTTGCTCATCTTCCACAGCCACCTGGAGAAGGGCATCTCCTACTAAGGCCCCTGAGAGGATCTCCAACACGTCAACACCCCAGCTAGACTTTCCTGGGGACGATTTCCTCCTTCTGAGATCCCTAAGGCTGACCGGGGCACACCCAGGTCTCTGCCACTAATCTGATGTCATCCCCCCTCCCACTGGCCTCCACCCTCCATATCCACGCCCTGGGGGAGGGCCTGGCAATTCACCAGTCACCTGACTGGTCTCACCTATGGTCACAAGGACACTGCTGTACCCGACTTCTTCCCCTTGATCCTGCTGCCCCTCTCAGAGCCTTCCCATGTCCTTCTAAAGCCCAGAGCCAAACTTTGGCAACCGTATTCCTGACGTATTCAGCTGTAAGCCTCAGAATTGCAATCTTGGGGCTTTTTCTCACTTTCTCACCACAGAACACCAGTGAAAATTTTTAATCCCTCAGCTTCCCCCAAGTTCAGGGCTATGAGTATAAAGAGGGCTGTGGGCTGTGTGTCTTCAACGCTGATGCAGGAAGGGAGATTAGACAGGACCAGGCAGTGAGCAGAGAAATAAAGGGGGATGAGTGGCACCCTTGAATCCGTGGGAGAACTGACTGCCAGTGGGGACCCCAGCACAGCCCACATGTCACTCTGAAGGAGGTTACTGTTGGTCTCTAGATAAAGAACGGGATTTCATGTTGTTCCAATGCATTGTATGGCTATATCCCTGCACCATGGAGGGTTCAACGTATACAGCCCAGTGTGCTGGGCACACAACTCAGGATATGCTTGTGCGCCGGCAGCCCACCAGACAGATAATGAGAAAAGGTCAGGCATCCTGCTGCCTTCTCTTTCTGGGGTTCTCACACTCTCTTCCATCCAAGAGTGTCTCTATGTAACTCTAGCACCTCATCTTTCCTATGTTGGGCTCAGGACTAGGTTAGGCATTTAATAAATATTTGAGGTTTGCAGCCCTTGAAGATAGAGGAGCTTGCACCTGTGCATTTTGCTTCAGGAAATTAAAATCTTTCTTCAAAAATAGGGGTTAATCATTAACAGTTTTATCTGTCCACAAATGGTAACTTCAAGGAATAGCTTGTTTTGTTTTGGATGATACTGGGGTCTTGTGCCAGATAAGAGCTTTACCACTTGAGCCATACCTTGGGATTTTTTTTATTTTGGGGGAGTGGTATGCTGATTCCAGGGCCTAACTTCAGAGCCTGTGCCCTGTCCCTTGAGTACTGTTGCCCAATGCTACCACTCTGCCACTTGAACCACAGCTCCAATTTTGACTTTTTTTGGTGCATAATTGAAGTTAAGTCTCATGGGCTTTCCTGCCAAGGACGGCTTTGAACCATGATCCTCAGATCTCAGCCTCCTAAGTAGTTAGGATTACAGGCATGAGCCAGTGGTGCTCAGCCCCATTTTTCTTTCTTTTCTTCTTCCATTCACCCAGGGTCTGGTTACCTTTTGCCCAGGCAAACTTTGGGCTAGGATCCTCTTGTCTTCACCTCCCAAGTAGCTGGGATTACAGGTATGTACTACCATAGCCAGCATTAAGGAGATATATACACACACACACATTCCCCCCTCTCCCCTCAAAGCTGAGGACCCAACTGAGGGACTTACTTGTACTTGCCAGGCTAAGTTTTATTCAAGAATTTTCTTCTACCTATAGGAATCTGAAGATTTGAGAAGCTCGGATGAACAGCTGATGGCTCACATTCTCACTGACAAAAAATATTCTAGAGAAAAAGGAGGGCAGTCTCACATGTATAATCCTAGGTACTTATGAGACTGAGATCTGAGGATCTTGGTTTGAAGCCAGCCCAGGCAGACAAATTAAAGAGAATTTTTACTTCCAATTAATCACCAAAAAGCCAGAAGTGAAGCTGTGGCTCAGTGGTAAAGCATCAGCCTTGAGCAAAAAAGCCAAATGTGAGGAGGAGGCCCTGAATTTAAGGTTGAGTACTGGAACCAAGAAACAAAAAACAATTCAAACACTGGACAGTGTTATGATTCTCGTTGAGATTTTCAATGCAATAGAGAGAGAAAATCCTGTTCTGT
The DNA here is from genome assembly GCF_031878675.1 of Megascapheus bottae. Lineage (NCBI taxonomy): Eukaryota > Metazoa > Chordata > Mammalia > Rodentia > Geomyidae > Megascapheus > Megascapheus bottae. Next base: position 16,502,165 of record NC_143533.1, on the reverse strand, counting down.
TTGATTCGTATTTGTTATAATATTAGTCAAGCAAAGCAAAGTAGAAGAAAAAGTTTGCTTAAGGCATTGAAAAGAGTTTGACAATTATCTTTTACTGTGGATTTTTTTTTTTTTTTTTTTGCCAGCCCTCGGGCTTAAACTCAGGGTCTGAGCATGGTCCTTGGGCTTTAGCTAAAGGGACTTTGAAAATTTACAAAATTAGACTGGCCCTGAGTTTAAACGCCAGTACAATAATGATATAATATTAAGAGATAGGGTAAAGGGGCTGTGAGTGTGGCCTAGTGGTAGAGTGCTTATCTAGCATGCTCAAAGCTCTGGGTTCAATTCCTTGGTAACACATATACAGAAAAAGCCAAAAGTGGTGCTGTGGCTCAAGTAGTAGAGTGTTAACCTTGAGAAAACCCAAGGACAGTACCCAGACCCTGAGTTCAAGTTTCAAGACTGGCAGAGAGCGGGGGGGGGGGGGTAGAGAGGGAGGGAGAAAGGGAGAGAGGGAGAGAGAGGGAGGGAGGGAAAGAGGGAGAGGGAAAGAGGGAGAGGGAAGAAGAGAGGAAGGGAGGGAGGGAGAGAGAGAGAGGGAAAAGGGGGAAGAAAAGGAGAAAGAAAGAGAGGCAGAGTGTGTGGTACGTGTGAGGGAAAAATGAATGGATTCTAGCCTTCCTCGTTTAAACTGGAGGACAGCAAGTTTTCCACATCTGGATGTGAAGAGATTGGCTTTACGACTTACGACTATTTCCTTCCATTTGCCCAAAGCACCAATACTTGCACACATGTTACCCTAGTAATCCCCAAGCTTCTGTTAGAGGGAGCCCGGTGGAGAGTGTACCCCCTTCAGAAGCACCATGCAAGGTCAGCACCCCTCTTGGGACCCTCAGCCTCAGGGAAGGGTGTGAGGCCCTGGCAGCTGGGCCCTTCACCCCAGGAACTTGATTGACTGCACAGGGTAGTCTCTAGAACATAACGTTCTAGAAAGCAATGATCAATACCAGGGTCATTGTTGGGGGCCGAGTAACGCCATTCTAATAACTTTCTGCTGAGACCTGTAGTGGGGTAAACAAGTGGACCTCTTTATCCTGCCCACCTGTTGTGCTGATAGGCTCCCGCACCCAATAGAAGGAGGGGAGTTTTAGAGAGAAAGATTCCTGCCTTGAGGAAGCTGCGTGGCGTCTCTGTTCGTGCTCTGGAGAAGCAAGGCTGAGTGCGGGAGGACAGCGGGCCCTCTCCTCTCGCGGCTTGGACTGGTTGGGGTGTGCTTTTCCCATCCCTCCTCAAGAGGGACTGGGGGCGAAGGACCCCGACAGGTCATAAACCTCTGCGCCTAGTTTTTCTTAGGGGTGCATGTAGAATACAGATCCTGTGGGTGTTGGGGTATGGTGATGGTGGTGGTTGTGTCTGGTGGCTGGGTGTGGTGATGGTAGTAGTGGGGAGGGTAGTAGAGGTCTGGTGGTGGTGGGTGTGGTGGTGTCGTGTCAGGGGGTCTGTCTGGCTGTGGTGGTAGCAGTGTGGTCTGGATGTGGTGGTGGGAGTTGTGCAGCGATGGCAGGTGTGGAGGGTCTGGTATGGAGAGTCTGGAGTGGTAGTAGGTGTGGTGTGGTGGTGGGTGTTGTGTGGTGATGTGGAAGGCGTGGTGGTGAGTGGAGTGTGGTGGTGTGGAGAATCTGATGTGGAGGGTCTGGTGTGGTGGGTGTGGTGTGGTGGTGGGCATTGTGTGGAGGGTCTGGTGTGGTGGTGGACGTTGTGTGGTGGTGGGCGTTGTGTGGTGGTGTGGTCTGGTGTGGTGGTGGGCGTTGTGTGGTGGTGTGGAGGGTCTGGTGTGGTGGTGGGCGTTGTGTGGTGGTGTGGAGGGTCTGGTGTGGTGGTGGGCGTTGTGTGGTGGTGTGGTGGGTCTGGTGTGGTGGTGGGCGTTGTGTGGTGGTGTGGTGGGTCTGGTGTGGTGGTGGGCGTTGTGTGGTGGTGTGGAGGGTCTGGTGTGGTGGTGGGCGTTGTGTGGTGGTGTGGAGGGTCTGGTGTGGTGGTGGGCGTTGTGTGGTGGTGTGGAGGGTCTGGTGTGGTGGTGGGCGTTGTGTGGTGGTGTGGTGGGTCTGGTGTGGTGGTGGGCGTTGTGTGGTGGTGTGGTGGGTCTGGTGTGGTGGTGGGCGTTGTGTGGTGGGTCTGGTGTGGAGGTGGGTGTTGTGTGGTGGTGTGGAGGGTCTGGTGTGGTGGTGGGCGTTGTGTGGTGGTGTGGTGGGTCTGGTGTGGTGGTGGGCGTTGTGTGGTGGGTCTGGTGTGGTGGTGGGCGTTGTGTGGTGGTGTGGTGGGGGGCATTGTGTGGTGGTGTGGAGGGTCTGGTGTGGTGGGTGTGGTGTGGAGGGTCTGGTGTGGTGGTGGGCGTTGTGTGGTGGGTCTGGTGTGGTGGTGGGCGTTGTGTGGTGGTGTGGAGGGTCTGGTGTGGTGGTGGGCGTTGTGTGGTGGTGTGGAGGGTCTGGTGTGGTGGTGGGCGTTGTGTGGAGGGTCTGGTGTGGTGGTGGGCATTGTGTGGTGGTGTGGAGGGTCTGGTGTGGTGGGTGTGGTGGTGGGCGTTGTGTGGTTGTGTGGAGGGTCTGGTGTGGTGGTGGGCATTGTGTGGAGGGTCTGGTGTGGTGGTGGGCGTTGTGTGGAGGGTCTGGTGTGGTGGTGGGCATTGTGTGGTGGTGTGGAGGGTCTGGTGTGGTGGGTGTGGTGGTGGGCGTTGTGTGGTTGTGTGGAGGGTCTGGTGTGGTGGTGGGCATTGTGTGGAGGGTCTGGTGTGGTGGTGGACGTTGTGTGGTGGTGTGGAGGGTCTGGTGTGGTGGTGGGCGTTGTGTGGTGGTGTGGTGGGTCTGGTGTGGTGGTGGGCGTTGTGTGGTGGTGTGGAGGGTCTGGTGTGGTGGTGGGCGTTGTGTGGTGGTGTGGTGGGTCTGGTGTGGTGGTGGGCGTTGTGTGGTGGTGTGGAGGGTCTGGTGTGGTGGGTGTGGTGGTGGGCGTTGTGTGGTTGTGTGGAGGGTCTGGTGTGGTGGTGGGCATTGTGTGGAGGGTCTGGTGTGGTGGTGGGCGTTGTGTGGTGGTGTGGAGGGTCTGGTGTGGTGGTGGGCGTTGTGTGGTGGTGTGGTGGGTCTGGTGTGGTGGGTGTGGTGGTGGGCGTTGTGTGGTTGTGTGGAGGGTCTGGTGTGGTGGTGGGCGTTGTGTGGTTGTGTGGAGGGTCTGGTGTGGTGGTGGGCATTGTGTGGAGGGTCTGGTGTGGTGGTGGGCGTTGTGTGGTGGTGTGGTGGGTCTGGTGTGGTGGTGGGCGTTGTGTGGTGGTGTGGAGGGTCTGGTGTGGTGGGTGTGGTGGTGGGCGTTGTGTGGTTGTGTGGAGGGTCTGGTGTGGTGGTGGGCATTGTGTGGAGGGTCTGGTGTGGTGGTGGGCGTTGTGTGGTGGTGTGGAGGGTCTGGTGTGGTGGTGGGCGTTGTGTGGTGGTGTGGTGGGTCTGGTGTGGTGGGTGTGGTGGTGGGCGTTGTGTGGTTGTGTGGAGGGTCTGGTGTGGTGGTGGGCGTTGTGTGGTTGTGTGGAGGGTCTGGTGTGGTGGTGGGCATTGTGTGGAGGGTCTGGTGTGGTGGTGGGCGTTGTGTGGTGGTGTGGAGGGTCTGGTGTGGTGGTGGGCGTTGTGTGGTTGTGTGGAGGGTCTGGTGTGGTGGTGGGCGTTGTGTGGTGGTGTGGTGGGTCTGGTGTGGTGGTGGGCATTGTGTGGAGGGTCTGGTGTGGTGGTGGGCGTTGTGTGGTGGTGTGGAGGGTCTGGTGTGGTGGTGGGCGTTGTGTGGTGGTGTGGTGGTGGGCGTTGTGTGGTGGTGTGGTGGGTCTGGTGTGGTGGGTGTGGTGGTGGGCGTTGTGTGGTTGTGTGGAGGGTCTGGTGTGGTGGTGGGCGTTGTGTGGTTGTGTGGAGGGTCTGGTGTGGTGGTGGGCATTGTGTGGAGGGTCTGGTGTGGTGGTGGGCGTTGTGTGGTGGTGTGGAGGGTCTGGTGTGGTGGTGGGCGTTGTGTGGTTGTGTGGAGGGTCTGGTGTGGTGGTGGGCGTTGTGTGGTGGTGTGGTGGGTCTGGTGTGGTGGTGGGCATTGTGTGGAGGGTCTGGTGTGGTGGTGGGCGTTGTGTGGTGGTGTGGAGGGTCTGGTGTGGTGGTGGGCGTTGTGTGGTGGTGTGGTGGTGGGCGTTGTGTGGTGGTGTGGTGGGTCTGGTGTGGTGGGTGTGGTGGTGGGCGTTGTGTGGTTGTGTGGAGGGTCTGGTGTGGTGGTGGGCGTTGTGTGGTGGTGTGGAGGGTCTGGTGTGGTGGGTGTGGTGGTGGGCGTTGTGTGGTTGTGTGGAGGGTCTGGTGTGGTGGGCGTTGTGTGGTGGTGTGGAGGGTCTGGTGTGGTGGGTGTGGTGGTGGGCGTTGTGTGGTTGTGTGGAGGGTCTGGTGTGGTGGTGGGCGTTGTGTGGTGGTGTGGAGGGTCTGGTGTGGTGGGTGTGGTGGTGGGCGTTGTGTGGTTGTGTGGAGGGTCTGGTGTGGTGGGCGTTGTGTGGTGGTGTGGAGGGTCTGGTGTGGTGGGTGTGGTGGTGGGCGTTGTGTGGTTGTGTGGAGGGTCTGGTGTGGTGGGCGTTGTGTGGTGGTGTGGAGGGTCTGGTGTGGTGGGTGTGGTGGTGGGCGTTGTGTGGTTGTGTGGAGGGTCTGGTGTGGTGGTGGGCGTTGTGTGGAGGGTCTGGTGTGGTGGTGGGCGTTGTGTGGAGGGTCTGGTGTGGTGGTGGGCGTTGTGTGGAGGGTCTGGTGTGGTGGTGGGCGTTGTGTGGTGGTGTGGAGGGTCTGGTGTGGTGGGTGTGGTGGTGGGCGTTGTGTGGTTGTGTGGAGGGTCTGGTGTGGTGGTGGGCGTTGTGTGGAGGGTCTGGTGTGGTGGTGGGCGTTGTGTGGAGGGTCTGGTGTGGTGGTGGGCGTTGTGTGGTGGGTCTGGTGTGGTGGTGGGCGTTGTGTGGTGGTGTGGAGGGTCTGGTGTGGTGGGTGTGGTGGTGGGCGTTGTGTGGTGGTGTGGAGGGTCTGGTGTGGTGGTGGGCATTGTGTGGAGGGTCTGGTGTGGTGGTGGGCGTTGTGTGAAGGCGAGTATGGTGGGACGGCAGCGGCGGGAAGGCCCAGGTGTGTCGTCCCGGGAGATGAGACCAACATGCGCCCATGCAGGACCACTGGGCATGGAGGAGCCCCGGCCTTCCTCCCCGGGTCACCGGACTCCGGGCGCCTTTCCCGCCGCACCCGGCGTCCCTGTCCCCGCGCCAGGTGTCCGGGTGCGGTCGGGGCGCCGGTCCAGTCAGCGTCGCACGGAGCCGGAGTCCCCTCACCCACGCGCTCTCCTCCGGGTCGACCTTCTTACCTGCGTGTACAGCTCGGCCACCGCCATGGGCCAAAGGACCCGCAGCCCGGGGACCGCAGACTCGGCCCAGTCCTTGCAGCAGAGCCGCCGCCACTCGGCTCCCAGACCAGAAACTTTCAGTGGAGGCGACGAGCACTTTCCCCAGCGCCCGCGGCGAGGGGCGGGACGGAGACACCTGATTGGTTCGGGTGCTGGCAGGCCGCGCTGCCATTGGCTGAGGCCGAGCGCTAAAGCCGGTCCACCTGGCGGGAGCCACGCCCGCCGCGAGACGGCGGCAGCCCGCGGAGCTCGCCGGCCGGGAGCCCCAGGTGCTCTGGAATGTGCATACCCGAGGGGGGCTCGAAACGGGCCGTTCCCCGCAAGAAAGCCCAGCCCGTAACACTTCTACACGGAAAGCGCACGAGAATCAGTGCAATTTTCATTGTGCCAGTAGTTGGGTGTGAATTCAAGGCCTGGGGCATGTCTGCTGCTCTACCTGTGGAACTGCGCCTCGCGTTCGCAGCCTCTCAGACTTGGCTGCCAGGGCCAGGTTTTAAACTGCAATCCTCACATCTCAACCTCCTGAGTAACTAGGAGTACAGGTGGGAGCCACTGGTGCCCCCCGCCAATACTTGTTTTGCTGAACAGTCCCCATTTCCCTCATCTGGGCCAAGCATAGTCTTATGAGCCTTGTAGCCTTCACTTGTGCAAGTTGAGTCAGCTCAGGGTTTCCATAGGTTCTTCTGGCCAGTATCCTCTCCTTCAATTACCATCCATCCATCCATCCAAAACACATATCCCATCAAGAGTTCCAATAGAGAAGGGGAATTCGCCCACTTTTAAATTGCTGAGACTCCTTAGGATACACAACTCCTGTTGTGTGAACAGGTTATATTTTGATTCGCCAGTCTTCAGAAAATTTTGTTTTAAAATGTGGTTTATTTGTAAGACACTGACAAACTCCTTTATACTCGTATCTTTATTTGAACAATGCTCAGTAATAGCTAGGAGAATACAGCACTAATGACAGACATACTAAGCATAACGTTAGGCAACTATAAAGTAGCACAGAAAATGTCATTCTGATATTGTTTTGGTTTTCACTTTAGCATTAGGTGATATCTACTGAAACCCCATGTTTCAAAGGCTTTTGTTGATAGGAGGTGAATTACTTACATTCTAAAAAATGTCACAGGAGATATGCTCAAATGTGTGGTTTAAAAACTAGAGTTCGTTGGTAATGCCTCTCACATCTCAGATTTCTGCTTCCTTTCTAATGAATGCATGTTTTTGTGGGTAGGTCAAAGAATCCTTTCTCCAGATCCAACAATGAAAAAGATTTTTGGAAAAAAACTTGCAACATTCAATTTCAATCTAGTTAAAAGAGCCTGTTTTATAGCAAGTTAATAGTTAATCATCAAAATTACATTGTTAAATGTCATGAGTTCATTTCTGTGCAACACCATTAGAACAATTTCAATTTCTCAAAGATATGAAAAAATTAAATTCCAGAATCCCACAAAAATACACAACCAGGTATCATAAATCACAATATGTATCCACATTTAAAGGTGGGGGAAGCCACCAATTGATGGAAAAAATATTGACTCCAGTGATCAAGAGAGGTTACAATTTTTATAACACATAGAAACAAACAATTCCCCACAAAATGCATGAAAATATACCTACCTACCAGCATAAAATTGTACATATATTTCAACTTAAACACTTTCTGTATGTTTCAACTGAAAAAACATTTCCTTTCAAATATTTCAAATAATGTTACAATTCTAAGAAATGTTAGTCATTTTCAAACATTTCTGAATCTAATAATGCCCAAGAGGTTAAACTGAAGAACATGTTTGGCTAGACCAAATTATAAAATGAAACTATAGAAAATGCATTTTGAAAATATTTTAAATAGTATTTTTTAGTTCATGACCTATTAAGAAATCTACTGTAATTCCAAGTTAATTTGTTAAATTTGGGGTAGTTACATGGGTTAGAATTTACAGTTACTTTCTTCTTTCTACCAGTCTTTTTTTTAAGTGGTAACAGAATTCTTAAATGGCTTTTAAAGAATATCCAGGGAAAGTTTTAGAGTTGTACCTTTTACTTTTATTGAGATTAGTGGAAAAAGACATTCAAGAATTACCAACACCAATTCACTTCCACATTTCTAGACACACTCATGTACTTGTGACCCAACCATACTAACCCAGGACTTTCTCTAGGCCAAGAGAGCCAGTGGGCTCTAAGAAACTGTTGCTATCTAGAATTCAAATCTCTGTTTGGAAATGACAGAAAGTAAAGGAAGGACAAAGGAAAGGTATGTGTGTGGGGGGAGGGTGATGTAGGAAGAGGAGAAAGGAATCCATGGTTGGAAGCCACACGCAATCTAAATCTTCACAAAACCTTGAGAAACAGGGCAATAGATCCCTTAGAGAGGACAAGTCTGATGACCTTAAGGCAGCTCTAGGAGGGAAGGGAGCAAAAGGGTTAAGGCGGCCCTCACAGCACAGCCTGAGAACAATAACGCACTTCCATGAACACGGGCCCCTCTAATACCAGAGCCTCTCAAACAGGCATGCACACACTACAGCTCCTAGCTCCAGGCACATGCTGACTTGTATATGGCCTGCCCGGTGGACAGCCCTCAGACAGCCTGCTGTCCAGGGCTCAGGGTGGAGGACTCACACTGGGGATTCCAGTGGCCGCAAGGCTTCACAGCTCACTGGTGGCTCTAACAGAGACTCTGAAGGGCGTGTGGAGTGGGACCTGCCTCTTCACTTCAGAGACTGTCCCTGCTTCCTGTCCCTCTGGTTCATAAAGCACATAACTTGTCCATGCTTAAAACTCAGAGTTCTGGACCCTCCCAGGCTGTCTGGTTTACCATCCAAGTGAAACCTAGTTACATCAGGTAACAAACCATAAAGAAAACCGTCCTGGCAATGGGCAACGTGGAACTAGCCACTCATTCAGTTCCATGTGCCAAATGCCAACTCTGGTAAAAGAGCGCCTCTTAGTGGCCCAGGGCCCGCATGGCGCCAGAGAGAGAACAGAACCTCGTGACTTAAGTCAGTCTCCTGTCCACACCTGCTACTGCTCCACTTGAGACAACTGCTGGAGGGCAAATTGCTGTCACTGTCTCAAGGAGTTGCTCTATGTCCTGGCCATGCTGCTGTGAGGAGGACACAGGAAGGGCGCTGGCGTGAAGCACATCCAGGAACAGGAACAGGCTCTGCCATCCTGCCAACAGGACTGTGGAGTGTCAGGTACTAAACTTGGCTTTTTGATTTACCCCAAGTAGACAGCATTGTCCAAGGGATCCTTGATTATGACTCCCGAGGAACACTGAAATGGACTAGTGTGTGTGTGCGTGGGGAGGGAAGAGATTGAGGAGGGGGAGGGAGAGAAAGAAAGGAAGAGAGGGAAAGGAAGAGAGCATCCTAAGACAACTTTTTAGGATGGTAGTGATAACCCTAGCCCTAGGGTTATCAGGAAAGCAATTTCTCACCCCAATAATGACACTAAAATTCAAAGTATTGTCACAGCCTCTGGGATTATGTTCCTAAGGACTTGATCTACATGACACATAATTATTCTCCTATAAAGAACCAATCTCAATTATCCACTGAAATGGAAACCAACATGGACAGGAAGTCCCTGTTTTCCCATTGGATAGATGGCTTAGGGAATTTAGTTCTGTATTTCTGTACCACAAAGTTGGGTCAGGTACATGGGGGATTTCCTAAACTTCCAAGTCATTTTGTAGCTTTGATTCCAGAAGAACAATTTCCTCTGAGGGGAAGATCTTTTCTAAGGCAGATTGAGAGCTTGGCCTAAGAAAAACCGAAGGAAGGAAAATTCCTTTGGTCTTTTCACTTTGCATTCCTAAAGTGTGAGATGAGACTGTGGAGAAGACCAGCGAGTGGAGACTATCAAAGACCTGGGAGTTGGCACTGGTGGCTCAAGTCTATAATCCTAGGTTCCTAGGTACTCAGGAGACCGAGATATGAAGGTCATGGTTGGAAGCCAGCTGAGGCAGAAAAGTCTGAGACATTCTATCTTCAATTAACTAGCAAAAATGCCTGACTGAAGGGGTAGCTCAAATGGTAGAGCGCCAGCTTATCAGCAAGCAAGACAAATCAGAACAAGAGGCACTGAGTTCAAGTTCAAACGTGAGAGAGAGGGGAGGGGAATAACTGCTTCCAAGATCTCTTCTTTTGAATTCAAAGTGTATGCCATAGAGAAATTATGAAAAATCTAATTAAAGTTAAAAAGTATACTGAGAAGTGAGAGCAGTAAGGACTTTGCAAAGATTGGCTGGAAGAAAAGTTCCCAGGCAGCCAATGGGTAACTGGCAATGGAGACCAAACATCCTCCATAATCTTCAGTGCACACACTGCAGGCAAGCCCCTACACTGAAGGCAAGCCAATGGGAGCTGAGCACAAGATTAGGCCGAGGTTCAAAGAAGGTGACAGAGGGCAAGAGAGAAGGAAGTCCCCAAACTAGCCAAGGATACTCATTTGGCAGAATATTGGTGGAATGTCAACAGAATAGCTCCCATATTCATTTACCAGGTTCTGAGGCTCCCTGCTGGAAAGTTATTCTTGGAAGGGCAAACCAGAGACGTGAATCCAGATCCCATCTAGGGTTCTGGGGAGGCCTTAGAGAGAGCCAGACCCCTGGAGTAGCAGGAACTGTGTGGTGTCATACTGGATCAGGTGAAAAGGGATGGGGGGGCATGGGAGCTCTGGCTAGGGTAAAGCAGAAAGATGGAAGGAAAGTTTCAGAACCCAGAAATGTTCAGACATGGGTCCAGAGTAAGAACAAGAACTGTGGTGACAGTGGGTGCTGTAGTGTGATTCTCAAGACTGGACATTTTCCAGGGTGTCTGGGAGGCATGCTACCCTAGACTGTGGAGGTCAGTCTACACCCTGGGTTTATTTTCTTAGCAACACACTACCGATGTCCTGTGGATGTGGTGAGACTCTGGGATACTCAGTAGCAATGGAAAGGTTTTTAAGCATTAACTACTCTTGGAAGCCATGCTGAGCCACTGGAGAAAACTAAGAGAATGTGGTTGCATTAGTGTTTTGAGGCGATCCTACAAATAAGGAAAAGTATTACAACAGAATATATAGCTAGGGATACAGTGCAAGCAGAACATATGCCTAGCATACATGAGGTCCTCCTGGGTTTGGTCCCCAGCACTGGAGAAAAACAAAAAATTCCACCAAAACAATAAAGCAGTACATGACATAAGAAAAATTACTCAAACTAATCCATTTTCAAATAATATAGGTACAGTAAGACTTTCTAAAAGCATGTGCATCAATCATATACATTCAAGAAAAGTGGTAGCTACATAATTTTGGGGTTTATGTTCTATTAGGTAATAAAATGAACTGATATGCTTTCCATACTAGTCTTCCCAACAAAGGGTAAAATAGCGAAGTCTTTTTCTCTGGGAGCCAAGAGTTGAGAAGAGAAAATTTTAGACATAGGACAGGCGTTAAGAATCAAGGGGTCCAAGCTGGACACTGGTGGCTCACGCCTGTATTCCTAGCTACTCAGGAGGCTAAGATCTGAGGATTGTAATCTGAAGCCTAGCTGGGCGAGAAAATCTCTAATCACACACACACACACACACACACACACACACACACACACACACACACACAGCTGAAAGTAGAGGTGTGGCTCAGGCGGTGGAGCACCAGCCTTGAGCAAGAAAGCTAAGGGACAGCGTGCTCAGGCCCTGGATTCAAGCCTTAGTACCAGCATTAACCACCCCCCCCCCCAAAAAAAGAAGGAAAGGATCAAGTTGTTCAACTCTCATTTTGTAAACAAGGAAACTGAGGCTCAAATAAGATAACAGACAGTATTCCTCTTTTAATAACAATACTTATCACTGATTTGAACCTGTTTGACTTCCATAAATAATATTGCACATATTTTAAGAAGATATGTCACTTTGATAGACCCTCTATGAGTTAAATTATATAAATCTATGATTGTAATTAAAATCAGTATCTACTGAAAGCTAAGGTTTTACACATCCTGAAAGATTTCTTGTGTAAGTTTTCTAGGAAAAAAAATGAATAGGTTTAAGTTAGAATTTCAGAATGAAGACTTACAGAATCTGGGTCTTACTGATCCAAATCCTCTGTAAAATTCCACAATATTATATTTCTAATTCTTCCTAAGGTATTTCTAGCATGATGCTTTTTTAAAAAAATTAAAGTATCTAGTGGCATCTGAGAACATTTCTAGAAGTTGTAAAGCCTCAAAAACCTGAATTTTAACTAAATATTTCTTATATACGTTTTTGCATAATATGATAATCAAAGTTTTGAGACCTGACTCATGAATAATCTGATAATCCTTTCTAGACAGTGACTGAAATTCATTTCTTAATAAATGAAGCAGAAAGAAAACCTGGCAAGGCTGAAGGTATCGAAGTCTGGGAACAAAAAGATTTAAGTCACTTTATAGAACACCATACCCTGATGCCATATCCACCCAGGGACAATGAACAATGTAACACATGTTGAATAAATAATGATGTCAACAACAGCCACTTCATCTAATCCTATCCCTATGTGTCAAGCATTTCAGCTACTTGTGCAGGTGAGTGTATAGATATTTGCATATAATCCAGTTAAAACTGATCTCATTGAATTGTAAACGAGTCAATAAAAGCATATTGTTATAGTGCTCCCTAGAAAGACCATTTACATGTTAATTAGTAGCAGCCTGTTAAAGATGCTCTGTAAGCTACAGTACAAGTGGACAGACATCTATGCTATAGCAAACCAATATTCTTCCACTGTCTGTCTATCATAGTGAAAGTTACTTGACTGAGTCCACCTATTGCCAGTTTATTTCTTCGATCCAGTTTGACCAGATCAAACATGATTGCTCCCTTGACTGCTAATGGTGTACACTCAGTGGTAACTCTGCTGTTAGCTCTCCTCTTCAGCTCAGAGGAGACTGGGCTTACTACTACGTAGCTTCCTAGTAAGAGTTCATATATATGGAATTTACATTTGTCATACCACTTTAAACACAGTGGAAAATAAATGCTGCCAACTGGCAACGTATTTTTTTCTCTCCTTTCTTCCCTATCTTCCTTCCCTCATTCAGATGCAGTAAATTCAGGATACAAAACTGAATGATGAGGGATGAGGGATGAGGGATGCCTAGTAAGAGAACACAGCACACACAAAAAAGCCTCTTTTCTTTCAAGTGACAGAAGCAGTCTAGGGGGAGTTCCAGTTAAATAATTTCTTGTTTGAGAGATAATCAGTACTTCTCTTTAAAAATGTATTTTTTTTCAGTAGCTCACTGGGGAAACAAACAAAAATAAAATGGTTCAAGTCCAGACATTAAGAGATGTCTTGTCGCTGTCCACCTGGACACAGCTTTCAGACCCTTGAGATGAAGCCCAGGCCCAGGCTGGCTGGGATCTGGATGGTTTCTAGGGCAAGGGAAGATGGGTTAAAAGGAAAGGTAACAGGAAAGATGTGCTTAGCATCCATGAGCAGTTGAGGAGAGTCCTTCCTGTCTCGTAAGCGCACCTGAGAAGATGAAGCAAAAAGATAAATAGACATCAGTGTTTTGAATCTGTGATGCTTTTTGGGGGGGGCTGTCAAAATTCCTATCAATTCTTTCTATTATTTTTCTCATGAAACAAGTTTGTTTGTTTTAAGATCTCTTTGATTCGACTGATGAACTATTATCCAAAAGAAATAAGATGATGAAAGATTGGCAGAGCACCTACCTTGAAGCAAAGATACAATAAAAGAAAAATATATTATCATTCAATAATATTGTAAAAGTTCCACTTAAAAGGTTGTTAATGAATCAAAAGAAAAATAAACCACTTTTACCTGTATAGTACGAATGAATGATACAGAGACTCTTTCTTCAAACTCATTAACTGGAGTGTACAAATTCAACACTTTGACAATCTGAAAGACATAAAAGGATTCAAGTTTGTTTTGTTTTGCATATTAGAAAACACACTGAGCTGAGCTTGGTGGCTCATGATTGTAATTCTGGCTGTTCAAAAAAATCTGAGGATCGGGACTGGGAGTTTGACCTAGTGGTAGAGTGCTTGCCTAGCATGCACAAAGACACGGGTTCAATTCCTCGGTACCACATACATAGAAAAAAGCTGGAAGTGGTGCTGAGGCTCAAGGGTAGAGCTCTGGCCTTGAGAAAGTCCAAGGACAGTGAGTGCTCAGGCCCTGAGCTCAAGCCCAGGACTGGCCAAAAAAAAAAAAAAAAAAATCTGAGGATCTTGGTTCAAAGCCAGCCTGTTAGACTCTTAGCTAGAAGTAAAAATATGGCTTAAGTGATAGAGTGCTAGCCTTGAACAAAAAAGTTCAACGATAGCACCTGGGCCTTGAGTTCAAGCCCCAGGACTGACACACACACACACACACACACACACACACACACACACACACACACATACACACACACACACACACTGGAAAGAAAGGTAAAAAATTATTTACTTAGCCAGGCATGGTGGTTCACACCTGTAATCCTAGCTACTCAGGAGGCTGAGATTTGAGGATTGCGGTTCAAAGCCAGCCTGGGCAGAAAAGTCTGTGAGACTCTTATCTCCAATTAACCATTAGAAAACTGGAAGTAGCATTGTGGCTCAAGGGACTGGATGGTAGCTTTAAGCTGAAGAGCTCAGGGACAGAGCCCAGGCCCAGAGTTCAAGCCCCATGACTGACCAAAAAAATAAAATAAAATAAAAATTTACATATCAAACAGTATGGATGGGGGGTGTGGGGGGGAGGGTAATGGGTACCAAGACATGTGAAAGGGTATCAATGTATGTGAATTAATGCACCTTCTATCTGGCAAATATCATGTAACCCTTTTACTAATTACAATAAAAAAATATACAATAAATAAAAAAAAAAACAGTATGGAAGACAATTTTATGGAGTCTAAGCTCCATGAGGATAGGGAGTTAGTTTTGTTCTGCATTGTATCCCAGGCTCAGGCTGGGCCTGTTCGGAACATTATTGCAGATGATTGTATACACAGTTGGTATTGGCTGAAAGGTGACTAGAAGTATCTCCTTTCCAGATCTGTGTGGGTGAAGTCAGCACAGAGGCAAGGGCAGTAATATGCTGTCTGGAGGGGTCCACCCTCTGCCCGGGAAGCTGCTGTACCTGGGCAGTAGTGAGAGCATTACACATGGAGCAGATGGCTTCTGCGTCGTCATCCGTTTTCTTCTTCACTTGCAGAAGCTGGGCAGCCTGAATGAGAGGTTCAAGGGTCTCTTTGGCCCCGCTGTTCATCAGATTCTTGTCACGTAACCATTCCTCCAGTTGACTGACATTGTACCTACGCCATAGGGAGAAAAAAACAGAGAGAGGAGATAGAACAAGAGAGAAAAATGTAAATTTACTGAGCGCTGTCATAAATGTCTTTAATTGTGTGTGTTTGGCCTTGTCAATTAAAGTGACAGGCAATATTTTTGTTCAATTTTCTTACATCTAATCAGCAGTGCTTTAAAATTCAGCATTATCAGAATGAGGTTTGGAATCATTATTATGTAAGATTAAATGACAAGAAAAGATAATTGTCTCAAACAGAAAATGGAACAGAGTCATCACAGGGAAAGTTATGAAATTTGCTAATGCACAAAATAGAATATGCAGTGTGGTTCTGTCCTCATTGGATGGCTGACCAGAATTACTTTCCTGCCTCTCTTACAAGATGGCTTCCTTTTGCAGGGTGTCAGTCAATTATTCTCAGGTACTCTCTTTTCCTTAAGGCAAACTACCAGCCAGATCCCCTATCATATGCATCATGTTCAAGCTTCTTTTCTTTTTTTTTTTGTCCCAGTACTGAGTCTTGAACTCAGGGCATGGGTGCTCTTCTTTAGCTAGTTTGCTTAAGGCTGATGCTCTACCATTTGAGCCACACTTCTACTTCTGGCTTTTTGGTCGCTAACTGGAGATAAGCATCTCATGAACCTTTCTGTCCAGGTTGACTTTGAACCACAATTCTCACATCTCAGTCTTAGGAGTAGCTAGGATTATAGGCATGAGCTGCCAGCATCTCAATTTGCCTTCTAACAGCAACATGGCACCAGAATTCATTATAATGTAAATTTTTCTTATTGCATGATGGAAAAATACATGACAGGAGAGAAAGTAGCCAGGCCCTGTACATTTTTATGTCATCTCTTCATCCCTTCCAACAAATTGGTTTCGCAGGGTTGCACTGCTTCCTGTCACAGTGGGAAGAATCTGTTGACCGGGCCCCACCCACCAGCAGTGGGAAGTGTGGCTCCACCACAGCTCTTCCTTGCTGCTCGGAACTCTAGATCCCTGGCAGCCTACGTGGGCAGTGACGAGGGGCTGCTCTGGCTCACCTGATCTGCATGCCTTTACTCCAGGAGCACATGTCCTTGCGCAGAAGGAGGTTGTTCAGGGTGACGGCCCCCACGATGTAGAACATCTGCTTGGCCACCTGCTTGATGAGCTCTGGGTCCATGCCGTGCTGGCACATGACCGAGTGGAAGGAGTTGAGCTGCCGGAGTATGGAGTCCAGTGTGTAAGTGCCTTCGTCAGCGATGCTGGAGGTTCGCTTCCTGAGGCCTGTGGGCTTCACCCCAGACACGCCCTGAATCGTCTCGTGCTCCAGCATGCCTGATACTGTGGGAGGATTTCAAGGGTTAGAAAAGATCTGGAGATATGCATAACACGCACGCGTGCGCGCACACACGTGCGCGCGCGCACACACACACACACACACACACGCACACAGAGTTAGAGTTTTAGGCTTCCCTCAGTCCCACAGCAGTTAGATTTGGGGCTTGCCTTAGTTTCCCAGGGGAGTCTGCTCAACTGTGGCAACAATAGCCCTTTATAGTACTTGGCTTCTGTTTCCCTTAGAAAGCTTCTGATCTCGGTGCTGGTAGCTCATGTCTATAATTCTAATTACTGAGGAGAACTGAGATGTGAGGTTTGTTGTTGGAAGCCAGCCTGGGCAGGAAAGTCCACAAGACTGTTATCTCCAATTAATCCCTTACAGTGCTGCAAGTGGAAAACTGGCCAAGTATTACAGAGCCAACATTATGTGAAAAAGGTAAGGGACAGTGCCCAGGGCCTGAGTCCATGCCCCAGTACCAGCACACACATAGAAAGAAAAGTAAAGAAACTTTCTGAGGTGTCCTCTCCTTGCCTGGAGCCCTTCTAAAGCAAGGAACAAGTCTGGCTCACCTTAATAGGTCCTTGTGCTAAAATCAGTTCCTACTAACCCTGTACTGACTCCAAAGCTTTGATAATTCTTGCTCTTAAGTAACTGAGAGATGGAGGTGGTTTATTGGTCTACTTCTTGTTCAGTCAATAAAAACAGACTAAGGTAGAAGGAAGATGAGCTGAAGCTGCCCTTGGCTTCTGTGGTACCACCTGTGTTTTAGATGACTGACTGCTTTCAATTCATGGCCTTTTAGGGGACAAGTGGACAAATCACAGCCATCACAAATGGCTCCTTAGCTTTTTATGCCTCTAGATGGTCAAACTGTGAGTCCATGAAGAATTGAACCCTCTGAGCCTTTCCTAGGTGAAGTGAAGAAGTAGAAATGTGGAAACGTGTGGGAAGTTAATAATCTGCCTGAAGGTAATGATGCCTGGTAACCTGGAAAAAAAATTACCATTTCCCACCAGCAACATTAGCAGCCTATATTTTGTACAAGGCCCCTAACTGCTATTCACTGATGCTGCACCTTCCAAAGGAATAGAGCTGGTCCACTACATGAATGAACACTGCAGTAAGCAGAGGTCCATGCAACTAACCACATACCTAGCTGAAGCTACCTAAATACAAACTCACACCTCAGGTACTCAGCCAGTGAGAAGCCATTACCTCCAGTCAGATGGCCTGTAACATTTTCAGCATGGAGTGTCTGAGACACACTGGTTCTTGTTGGCATGGCACTTCCTGCCAACTCACCATAGACTATAAGGTAGCGTGTAAGTGCTCTCCAGACTCTGGGTTTCAGATCGGCCCCTGGGAAGCCCTGGAGAGTCGTGAGCTCGTTCAGAGTTTAATGTGCTTTTGAAAACTGGGCCAGGAATAGTGTCCTCTGCAGTGTACCAGACATAATCTGATCTTAAGAGAGAGGCATTAATGAGTGGACAGGCAGCCATGGTTGGGATTCAGAGGTTACTCAGCTGATTTTCAGCCTGTACCTTACTATTTTCTAGTCTATGAAAATATACCCCAGGACATCGCTGCAGTCCATCCATTCACAGGCGGGTACATGAGATGGACAGGCTGTGGAATTCCCCACTGTGCCCGCCTTACCGATCATTGGCTGAAGGATATTCTCTAACACCCGCACCAACTGTTGGTAAATCTGAATGGCCAAGTCACTCAGCACTTGCCGATACTCAGCCAGGTCAAAATTGGTGAGGCAGTGTTCGTTCTGGCGAGAGGTGTTATGCTTCATGAAACCCTGGAGTTGCAAAGTGAACATAATGATACACAGGAGTCACTTCTACCTGGTTTCACAAACGCCAGCTTTCTGAGCATCTTCATGTTCCTATTACTTTCCACCCAGGATCTGTCCTCATCCCACTCAGCTCCACCCCACCCATGACATGAAAATCACTCCCACATGCTGCTGGTGTATTTGCTCCTATCATCTCTCTTTTCTATTTACTTGCTTTTTTCTTTTAAAATCATTTTTATTAGCACTTTTTACTTGTTCCCCCCTTATTTTATTAGTTTACATTAGCACTTCTTACTCACTTTTCCCCCCTTAATTTTAAAATTGGTTTAAGTTAGCATTTCTTACTAGCTATCACTTCACACATGCACCTAACAACCTAGATTTAAGCCTTTCCCATCACAATATGGACGAAACAAATTGGGAGACTAACTTAAGAAAAACAATGAGTGTTTAATTCATTCGAGAGCAGGTTTCCTGCCAAAAGGATGCTCTCAAGCACTACCCTCGTAACATCAGCCCGTTCAGCATGAGTGCTATTCATAATCACTATACCCAGAGGGGCAGGTGTGCTGTTGAATAGCCTGGTAACTAAAAGAGCAATTCTTTTTTTAATGTTTCATGGGACCCACAGCATGCCCTTCAGTCAGAGCTTAGGACAGATCTTCTGGTGGCATTTCTATGGACAGGCAGGTACTTTTTTTTGCAGTCATTTTGCTTTGAAACACACCCAGTAAAACCATGGCCTGCTTAGTGGACTCTGCACCTGCTTCCAGTCCTAAATTGAGGGGCTGGTGGAATTCACACTTGTACTTCAGTATCTTTATCAGGACGGTCTCTGTGACTTCTGTGTCACAGGGATACTGAGCAGCTTCTCTG
This sequence comes from Megascapheus bottae, assembly GCF_031878675.1. Classification (NCBI taxonomy): domain Eukaryota; kingdom Metazoa; phylum Chordata; class Mammalia; order Rodentia; family Geomyidae; genus Megascapheus; species Megascapheus bottae. Next base: position 16,483,443 of record NC_143533.1, on the reverse strand, counting down.
CCCAGCCTCTTGGCAAAGGATGGGGAGGGGAGGGAGGGAGCATGGAGGCCAGTGGGTGAGGACCCCAGGCTTGTTGAGATGGTAGATCAAGAGAGGCTGGGAGGACTGGGACAAATCCATGAACCCCAATGAACTTCAGTTTCTATAAACTGAAGTTTATTCATATTTCCTGAAGATATAGTGAAAATTAAATAACCTAATATATCATAAATGCTGCCAGATACATACTAAGCAGTCCTTAATAATTGTTTACATGGTTTAAAGTGTTGAGTGAAGTCTACTAAACAACCAACCAATGAACATATCACCACAGACAAATGTTATAGATGTTTTTGAACATATCAAGAGATGCATGTTCTTGATTATATCTTAAGCTCGATCATTTTTAATGTGCTGTGGTGAGTCAAAACTGATTAATTTCTGCAATGGTTCAATATTCCAATATTGGTTTCTAGACAGACTACAAATTGACACCAATTTTACATTTCTGGTAAGTATTCAGTGACTGATACATTAATATATGGGAAAAAACTAATTATTTGTGAATTTGCTGGTAGATAACCAATGCCAAACAAAGATCTGAATTTCCAGGCTGCCTCTGACTCTGAACTTGGGCTGTGAAAGCAACACAGTCACATATTTACCATTCTTCACATAAAGGCCAGGGAAAGGACAGCTTGCTGCTTTTATAATCAAGGCTTCTCACCTCTTCTCCACTGTACTGCTTCAAACAGTGCAAAAACCGGCATGTGTTAGAGAGCCAGAAGGAGACAGTTTCAAAATCATCACCTCTTTTCTGAAAGAGAGAAAAAGTCTAAATTTGCCTTTTCCTTAGAGAAATAACAACCTGGAAGGGAAGAAGAAAACCCAAATGCAACAGACATCAAAAGATTCATTTCTTTCCATTACCATTGTAAGCTATTTTTAAAAATCACATTGCAGTCTTACATCATCCTATCTTGCAGAATTTCACCATCAGTTTCACAGGCTCTTTGCTACTTTTCTTGCCAATAGAAAAGTGTTCCAATGAGCTGGGCATGGAAGCTCACACCAGAAACCCTAGTTACATGGAAGGAGATTGGGAGGAATGCACTTTGAAGCCAACCTCGGTAAAAAGTCAAGATCTCATCTCAATCAAAGGCTGGGTGTGGGGTATGCACATGTCTGCAGTCCTGAGTGGGTGAGAGGCCATAGGTACAAGGATCTGGGTCTGGAGCCCCCTTTATTGTCTGAAAAACAACCTAAAGAAAAGAAATAGCTGGGGAGTTTGGCCTAGTGGAGTTTGCCTAGCATGCACAAAGACCTGGGTTTGATTCCTCAGTACCACATACATAGAAAAAAGCCAGAAGTGGTGCTGTGGCTCAGGTGGTAGAGTTCTAGCCTTGAGAAAGCCCAAGGACAGTGCTCAGGCCCTGAGCTCAAGGCCGAGGACTGGAAAAAAAAATAGCTCGTAGTCAGCAGGCTGAGATGTGAGGGCTGGGGTTCAAGTCCAGCCTGGACAGAGAAGTCTATGAGATTCCTATTTCCATTAAACTGCTCAAAAAAGGCTGGAAGTGATATTGGCTCAAGTGGTAGAGTACCAGCCTTGAGCACCGGAGTCTCAGGGCCAGAACCCAGCCCCAGCAACAAACAAACCAACCAAATAAACAAAACCCATGCTGGGACCATGTCCCCAAGTGGTTGCTCTGAATTCAAATGAGAAAGGAGAGGAAAAGTGAGAGGGGGTTGGGGCGGGGGGAGGGAGAGGGACACAGAAACAGAAGGATAGACACAGAGAAACACAGAGGGGTTTAAGTTTTTCCATTTTTCCACGCTATTTGCCTCTTCATGTCGAAAAAGTTTAATCCACAGCTGACTCAAACTTACTTCCCCTGGGGCTGAGGAAGGGAATCGGAAAGAATTAAGAGCATACATAGAATCACATGTTTTGTAAGAAACACTATGACAAAGAATTTGAAACACTGAAACCCAGCTTGGATTAAAAATATCCACAAGATAACATTTCTGAGCTGGGAACTAGAGATGGGTGGTGTGTGGAACTACTCTGTCCTGGGCAGGAAGGGGTAGTAGGGGACATATTGGGGGGAAGGTCTCCTTATTAGGCCATGGTGGGAGGGGAGGGACAACTATGCCTGAGGCACAGGGAGAGTTTCTCAGGGCTGAGTATTGATGTTTTCTTTTCTTTTTCTTTCTTTTTTTTTTTTGTCAGTCCTGGGCTTCAGCTCAGAGCCTGAGCACTGTCCTTGGACTTTCTCAAGACTAGAGCTCTGCCATTTGAGCCTCAGCACCACTTCCGGCTTGTTTCTGTGTATGTGGTACCAAGGAATCGAACCCGTCGTCGTGCATACTAGGCAAGCACTCTACCATTAGGCCAAACTCCCAGCTTCATTATTGATGTTTTCTTTACACATGGAGTCCCCATTAAAATGAGACAATTGTTGTTACTTCAGAATAAAAGGTATTTAAGCACAGGGGTTTGGTAATGCCTATCTACAGTGCTAGTACTTGGGAGACTAAGGTAGAATGATTGTTGAGTTCTAGCCCGGTCTGGTCTAATAAGACCTTGTCTCAAAAAAAAAAAAACAAAACAAAAACCCCAACCCTTCCTTGAATAATCACAGTGGAAAGTAACCACACAGGAAATTGTCCAGTAGCCACTGAGAGTTGGCATATGTCAGATGTTCATGGCAGGGCTTGGAGGACAGGAGGGCCTAGAGGAGGGAGGCCTCGGAGTGCAGAGTGTTAGGTAAGGAGGATGAGGCAGTTCTACAGGAGGAGGTGGTGACGGCTGTGTAACACTGCAGATACACTTCAGGCATACAAGTCTACACTTAAAAAAAAAAGCTCAAATGGTGAAGTTTATGTTATGTTTATCTTTTGCATAGTTTTTTAGGTTCATAAAAAGACATTTTAGATTTGAGAGAGTCCACTGGGCATGTGCATTCATCTTCACTGTAAATATTCCCATTCAGAATACATCATGAGAAGGTCAAGTACTAAGAGCACATTGTTACTTTCTCAACAGACACTGAGTTAAAACTAACTATGATGTTTGCTGTTGGTTGTTTTTCCTGGAGCCAGGGGAGGATGGGACAAGAGGATTGGGTGATACCTGTGCTGCAAGGGGCTTTCTGCTCAGTTATGTAATATAATGCTGCTGGCTTTTCCAAATATTCTTTTCCCATAAGCATCTGGGTGTTGCTTCTCACATGGAAACAGCATTTTGGGAACATGAAAAAATTGGGAAAAACAAGAAGAAAAGTTGAAAACTTTTTTTGTTGTTGTTGCTTGTCTTGTTTTTTATGTTTTTGCCAGTCGTGGGCCTGAGCTCAGGGCCTGAGCACTGTCCTTGGGTTTTCTCAAGGCTAGAGCTCTACCACTTGAGCCTTAGTGCCACTTCCAGCTTTTTTTTTTTTTTTCTATGTATGTGGTACCGAGGAATCGAACCCGGGTCTTCATGCATGCTAGACAAGCACTTTAACCACTAGGCCAAACTCCCGGCCCTTGTCTTGTTTTTTAAAAGAAGATCTTCAGGGTGGTTTATTTTTATTTTGGATTGAGTCAATATACTGAATCCTATCATTTAATCAGTATTTTTAAGTGGGAAGAAAACTTGCCAGTATCAGGGCTTGAATGCTGGACTTTGTACTAACTTACAGCTGGCCTTCTACTACTTGAGCCAATTCTTCAGTTCAGCTTTTCGCTGGTTTTAATGAACAGTAAGTAAGAGTCTTAAGGAGTTTTCTGCCTGGACTGGCTTCAAACTGAGAGTAGATAGAATTACAGGTGTGAGCCACCAGCACCAGTTAGAAAAAAAAAAATCTTTCAATGCTTTATCAGATACCTTTTTACACAAATAAGCCATGTATTGCTAGCAGCCATCTTAAACACCAGCATTACACACACACACACACACACACACACACACACCCATAGTACTAGCAAGTTCGCTCAAGTTTAGGGAACAATGAGGCCCTCTCTGCAGACTGCTGAACTGACCTTCAAAACTTTTTTGATGCTATTGATTGTGGATGTGAGCAATGACCTCACTTTCTGGTCGTCGTTCAGGTAGTCAGCGTGTCGAACACACATGAACAAGATGTACGCTGGCAGCCCTGGGATCAAGTTGACTGCTACACCCCGTGGCTTCAGTTCTGCAAAAGGAAAGACAAAGCTTTGTGAGGCATATGTTTGTAAGACAGAAATGCACAGCTGTCAACCAGCCATTCAGTCATTCAAGATAAATCATGCAAGAAAGGGTATTTTAACAGGTGATCGGGCAGAAGACACAGGGTGAAGGTTTTACATATGTGTATATAAAATTAAAATTTGTAGCTATGTGCCATTGGCTCACATCTATAATCCTAGCTACTCAGGAGGCTGAGATCTGAAGATCATGGTTCAAAGCTAGTCTAGGCAGGAAAGTCTGTGAGACTCTTATCTCCAATTAACCACTAGAAAACTAGAAGTAGAGCTGTGGCTTAAGTGGTAGAGCGCTAGCTTTGAGTTCAAGCTCCAGGATTGACACTAAAAATTAGCAATTAAAAAATAAACAACATAAATTTGTCCTGGGATTCCTTCCAGCAGCCTCCCCTCCACCCCTGCATCTATAGTCTCTGAAATCCTTACCATGTTTCATGTGATTCCCGACCCCTCCCACCTTCATCCCACCCACCTGAGCAGTCCCCCCCAACCCCCAGCCTCAACTTGGTTGCCTCTAATAGGTAGTTGGCTGAACATTCCTGGCATGCTTCTACCCCAGGATCTCTGGCACCCACAATTTTTCTGCCTCTCTGTTTTTTCCTCAGCTATCAGTGCAACTAGTTCCCTTACTTCTTTGGCCTCTGTCCAAAGATCCCTGTACCAGAGACCGCTGACAGACAGCTCTATGCCCACCTTTCCTCACTTCTCTGGGTTACCCATCAGCTCCCTGTTCTTGCTGAACAAAGATCACGTTGAACCTGCAGCACATCAGCTCCATACCCAGCACCAAGTTTAATGCCATAAACCAAGGCAAACTAAATTAGACATAATTGCCCATCACGATACTGTCACGTGGAACCAGGGGGGAGGAAAGACATGCAGAAGCTGAGGAGAGGCTTTTGGCTCGTATGTGTTCACCCCCTCTCTTCATTTATCACTCAGGAAAGGTCTCATGGAGCCAGTAGCCCCCCCCAACTCCTATGATCCTCCTTATTCCCTCCCCACTTGTCCTATCCATCCCTTCATTCACTGGAACATCTCCCTTAATTCTTTTCTTTCTTCCCCATTATTGACCTATTGCCCTCCACACAATTCATCATAAATCTTTCTAAGGAAAGAAGGAAAAGCAGAAATCGGGAACCTAAATGGTCTAGGGTGGTGGTTATATGTTAGAACCCTCTGAAGGATTTCAAGAAGTCCTTGGCAAAGTCAGGCTGCTCTCTCTGGAGTTTGATTTTACTGGTTTTCACAGCAATTTTAAAAATGAGCACTTTTTCAAAATCTTTCTGAGCAGGTAAGGAACATGGCTCAGAGGCACAGCGACTGTTACAAAAGTGGAAAGAAGGCTGGGAGTTTGGCCTAGTGGTAGAGTGCTTGCCTAGCACATACATAGAAAAAAAAAGCCAGAAGTGGTGCTGAGGCTCAAGTGGTAGAGCTCTAGCCTTGAGAAAGTCCAAGGACAGTGCTTAGACCCTGAGCTCAAGCCCAGGACTGGCAGGAAAAAAAAAAGTGGAAAGAAAGACCAGCAATGAAAAAACCCAAACCCATAACCACCATAACAACAACAACAAAATCTCTAGTCAGGCTTAGTGGCTCAATCCTTTAATCCCAGCACTCAGGAAGCAGAGTCAGGAGGATTGCAAGTTCAAGGCGAGCTTGTATTATATAACAACATCCTGCTTCTAAAAGACAACAGTGTCCCTCCCTCAAGTGTCCCCCATCCTCTAGTATTAAAGGATGATACCACATACAACTGCACAGTACTAATGATGACTAAAGCAACCTTATTCAAGTGTGGTAGCACAGGCCTGAAGTCCATGCAGGGAGGGGAGAATAATATGAGGCTAGCAGTTGGAGACTAGCCTGGCCAATATAGAAAGATTCTCATTTTCAAAATGAAAACAAGGGGCAGAGAATGTGGCTTAGTGGTAGAGTGCTTGCCTAACATGCATGAAGCCTTGGGTCTGGTTCCTCAGTCGCACATGAGCGGAAAAAGCGAGAAGTGGTGTTGTGACTCAAGTGGTAGTGTGCTAACCTTAAGCAAAAGAAGTTCAGGGACAGTGCCGAGGCTCTGAGTTCAAGCCCCAAGGACTGGGAAAAAAAAACAAAATTTCCTTTTTTAAAAAGGAAAAAGAAAGTTGAGTGACCAAGTCTTTCCTGCCATAGACACACGGAACAGAAGGGGGTTTCATGCCGTGTAGAGAATACTTGCCAAGAATCAGGTTCTTAACCAGCTTCTGCTCGTCCTCCTTCTTGTATTCCAGCATTCCTTGGAAATCCTTTTCTTTCCTGGGAATGTTGACTGGACGGATGGGCTCATCAATGATCTGCCCGGGAGATATATTCTCCATCTGGCCCACTGTATGAAAAACAAAGGAGAGGAAGATGTTTCTCAGAGAGAAAAGACCAGCAGGGTTCCACACTCTGATCATTCTAAGGGAACTCTGCAAGAACAGAAACTGGACATATTTTAACTAAGTTATCCCTAACTAAGTTGAAAGTTTTTTCCCCCTGATATATGGCATAAATGGATAGCAAAACAACCCATCCCTAACTTTTTTTTCCAATAAAATTTTCTTTGATTAAATGTCCTAAAAGTTAAGTGGTTTAACGTATTTATTAACTAATCTGTACCAAGCAGAAGCGGTTAAATAAGCTAGCTGTGGTGGCTCACACCATTGTAATCCCAGCTACTCAGGAAGCTGAGATCTGAGGATCGTGGTTCAAAACTAGCCCAGGAACTAAAGTCTGTGAGACTCTTATTTTCAATTAACCATCAGAAAACTGCAAGTGGCTCTGAAGCCCAAGGGGTAGGGTGATAGCCTTGAACTGAAGAGCTCAGGGACAACGCTCAAGCCTGGAGTTCAAGTCCCACAACCAACCAAAAAAAAAAAAAAAAGAAGAAATGGTTAAGTATAGTTAGATTTTAACTTATTGAAGGAAAAACTACACACTACACACAGGGGCAGCAAGACTACCTTTAGCTCTAAGAATTCAGTTAGTAAAAGCAAAAGAAGGGTTGGAGGCATGGTTCAGGTGGGAGAATACCAGCTGAGCAAGTATGAGTCCCTAAATTTAAATGCTCCAAAGAGCAAAAGCACACTTACTCCAAATGTAGCATTCCAATCAGTTCAATCACATAAAGACAGCTGGCCAAAGAGAGCTTTTTTACACCATTAATGTGAAAATGTGTCGTTTTTCTATAAGGCAAATACCTTTCTTCTAATATTTCTAATTTCCCAAGAAACATGAGTAACTAAAACATCTTTAATAGGCATTCATAAACATTGTGTATCTTTGTTTTTAATATAATGGCCAAGGAAGTATGAAGAAGCTGTAATTATTAAGTATAAAACCTTTTATGGATATTAAAAATGATCTCAGTTATCCAGGTGCTGGTGTCTCCTGCTTGTAATCTTACCTACTCAAGAGGCTGGAATCTGAGGATCATGATTTCTAATCAGCTCAGGCAGAAAAGTCTGTGAGACTCTAATCTCCAATGACCACCAAAAAAGTGGAAATAGAGCTATGGCTTGAGTGGTAGAACACCAGCTTTGGGTGTAAGCCAAGGGACGACAGTGGCTAGGCCTGAATTCAAGCCCCAGTACGAGTACAAAATAATAGAAAAAAAGAAAATGATCACTGCTATGAGGGAAAGCAGTTGAAAAAGTATATTAGTGAAGTTGCAATCTGCAACTTCAACCAAGAATTGAGAATTGTGAACTTCGTGAAAAATATAAGAAAAGGAAAGAGACCCTGTGAGTTATAGGAGACTCCTACTAATAAGCAGGGTTCTACCCCTCACCCACCAGAAGGGTGCGCTGCTAGGAAATCCATTCAAGCTCAGATTGAGTTCGGAGATGGATCTCAAACACAACATCCCGCAGATGCTAAACAGGAACGTTTACTGCTGTTTCTGTCACTCTGACACTTCCTTTGTTAGTGCCAAAAAGCTGGTTCCAGAAAAGAGGTTGTTACCAATAATTTCCAGTGCCCTCGGCTTTTGTGGCACACATCTTCTGAGACAGAGTCACACACTGGGACTATGAGACATCTAAAGAGCTACCAAATGACCAAACTGGGAAGGAACAGATGAAGGCTACGGCCATCTCCCATCATGCAGTGCTATGGCTGCAGGATGAGATCTGGGAGGCAGAAGACTAGCTGGAAACGTACTCCTCTATACAAGAGAGGACTCTCGGAATATTTAGTTTCATGCTATTTCTGGAGTCAGTTTAAATACCACACCATCAGGACCCCCAGAGCTGTGGCTGCTTGTGGAACGTTGCTACATGTAAAAAAATAAAATAAGCCAGGCACTGGTGACTCATGCCTGTAATTCTAGCAATTCAGAAGGCTGAGGTTTGGGGGTTCACAGTTTGAAGCCAGCCACAGCCACTCCACTGCCAATCAACCAGCACAGAATGCCAGACTGTGGGCGTGACTCATGTGGTAGACCACCAGCTTTGACAAAAAAAAGAGAGAACTCGAGGCCTTTAGTTCAAGCCACTTCCGGTTTTCTGGTGATTAACTGAAGAGTCTCACAGACTTTCCTGCCCGAGCTGGCACTGAACTATGATCCTCAGATCTCAGCCTCCTAAATAGCTAGGATTATAGGCATGAGCCATCAGTGCTCAGCCAGGATTTGTTTTTTAACTGTATTTTTTTCTTTTCTTTTTTTCCTGAGGCTTGAACTCAGGGCCTGAGCACTGTCCTTGGTCTTTTTCCTCAAGGCTAGTACTCTGCCACTTGAGCCACAGCACCATTTCCAGCATTTCTATATATGTGGTACTGAGGAATCGAATCCAGTCTTTGTACATGCTAGGCAAGCACTCTACCCCTAGACCAACCTCCCAGCCCTTGTCTTTTCCTTTTGTTTTTGGTACTGGGGATCAAATCCAGGACACTGCACTTGCTAGGTAAGTCCTTGCTACTAAGCTACATCCCAGCCCCAAAGCTCAAGTTTTAAGAGAAAGCTTCACTTTCCTTGTATAAAATCACAGACCAGGATATTTTTGGTTCCGTATAAAAATGTCAGATGGAATTTACCAACCTCTCATTAAGCTTTTTTTCTTGCCTCTGAGTTCTACCTACAGACTTAGGTCTTTATAAAGATCCAGAGAGAGAAGAAATCTGCTCAAAATGTTGATTTAACAAAATTATCTACTAACTAAAATAAAATGCTCACTTTTATGATGTTTTTCTGATGTTTCAAGAAAATACCTAAGTCTGAAAGACATAAGCCAGAACACTACCCTAATTTTCTAATACTCAAGAGACCATGGCAGTTGTTATGGCTTGAGTGTTTGTTGAGGCTTAGTCCCAGTGTAACAGAATTAACCATAGGACTATCAAATTACTAAGCACAAGAATTCCAAACTACCTTATGACAAGGTTGAGGAGACTAGTTCCTATCCCTCTACTGCCCTGTGACTGGACAGACTTGGCCCTCTCGAAGGAGGCAGGGACAAGGCACTTCTAGCTGGGAAGCTGAAACCAAGCCTTCACCAGACCCTGAACATGAGGGCACCTTGAACTTGAACTTTCATCCTCTTCAAGTATGAGGAATCTATTGCTAATAAGTCACCAGGCTGAGGTGCTCCATTAAAGCAGCACAAACATTGCAATGTTCATCTAGATTTTTTATAAATTTGAAAGGAAAATAAACATTCTATTTTTGTGAAAAGTAGAGGGAATTAAGATGTTCTGAAGTTCTGTGTGTATTTTTTTTCCCTTTGCCACCAGGAAGATCTGGACCTCAGGTTTCATGGAAAGAGGTAAGTTCCCACAAGTAGAGAAGAAATTGTGGTGGAAATTCTGAGACAAAGGAGAGAAATCAGTTCCAAAAGCTGGAGTTCTAATCCTGCCAGTTAGATGTACCTAGTAGAACCTTGGGTAAGTCATTTATAATTTTGGGGACTTACTGTTTTTTTAAAATTTTCTTATGAAGACAAATAATTTCTGTAATACTCTCAGGTCTAAATCTTTTGATTATAAAATAGGTATAATGTACTCCTAGAATAAGACACAGCACAAAGCAGATCAACTTTTACAATAGTCTCTACTGAGTTACATAATTATATATATATATATATATATATATAAGTTAGCATTTTTTAAAAAAGTGCTTTGGTTAAAAAAAAGCTCCCTTATTTAAATACAGCCGACAGGAGGAAGCAAAAGGCATGCTAATTTTAAAACAAAAATTTAAATGTGTTGCAGTATAGAGGAAAACATAAATAAACTTTGAGGGTTTTTTGTTCCATAAAGTCACCTTATTTGTTTTCTATATGAGGTGGGGAATCTGGCAGGAAGAAAAGAGAGTGGGACAAGGATACTGCCTCTTATCAGGCATCCTGGCCTCAAAAATCTTTTCTTTTTCTCCACTAGATAAATATTACTTAATTCACTATGTTTCATAAGAAATCATTAGGCCTTTGTTTAATCTATGAATTAACTTTTCAAATGTTACTTTTATGCTATAAAAGTTATCAGGACAGCTTAATTGATGTCTGGTTTCTGAGTGAGAATGGCCTAGAATTAGTAACATCTGAAAATATTACAACCTAACTCTTCGATTATAATTACAGGTTTGGCTGAGCTCTACTGGTTCATACCTATTCTAGCTACTCAGGAGGCTGAACCTAAAAACCTAAAGACCAGCTATGGCAGGAAAACCCTAAGACTTTTATTTCCAATTAATACAAAAAGCTAAAGTGGTGCTGTGGTTCAAGTGGTTCAGTGCCAGCCTTGAGTGCAGGAGCTAAGTGAGAGTGTACAAACCCCAGATGCTTTTGTTGTTATCCCAATGTTCACACGTGAACCTCCATTAAAGACCCTGGAAAGAGCTACAATTTTGCAACTGTAATAATGTTAAATGGTTAAATACCTTCTAGTTCACCAATTTTCTTGGCAAATACTTTCAGCTGTTTTTTTAGTTTCCGGACCGTCTTATCTTGTTTTTCAAGCTGTTCCATCAAATCCTAAAGATCAAGATGAAAAATAGAACAGAAAGTCAAAGTAAGTCTTCCAAAATACAACAAGGAAAAAGGAGACACAAACCACAGATCAGTACTGTTAGTTTTCTAGAAAAGCTCCAGAATAGCTCATTGGTGGAGCCACCACCTGGCTAACACTGGCAGGTATGGAAAGTGCAGCTGTGGTAAAAGCCAAATGCTAAAATAGGCAATGCCACAAAATGCTTTACAGCGTGATGGAGAGCAGGCTTGCTGTGGGTCTTTTCCACTGGACTTGATACAGGGGTAAATAATGACCGAATTCTTACACATGTGCTGTCACCTCAGAAGTGGAAAGGTACTAGGCACGGAAAAGTGAGAAGATTTAGACAGGTGCTGAGGAATCACATCTGTCAGACTACCTACTCAGGAGGCTGAGATCTAAGGACTGCTGTTTGAAGCAAGTCTGTGTGAGGCTCTTATCTCTAATTAACTAATTAAAACTTGGAGGTAGGGCTGTGGCTCAAGTGGTAGCGTACCAGCCTTAGAGAGAAAAATCTAAGTGACAGTATCCAAGTTCTGAGTACCAGCTTCAGTCCTGGTACAAAAAATTTTCAAAAGGGGGATGATTTAGGAATAGCTGAAGTTAGGTGTAGACTAAATATATGTGTGAGGCAATGGTCTCTTTGAGACCTTACCTTAGCAGATTCTAAAGTAAGCCTTGAAACCTAAGGAAAGTAGGAAGTTTGAAGACATAAGATGTAAGCTAAAAGAATAATCAGAGAATAACATAAAGAAAAACGTAGCTGACCTAGGAACAAAGAGGCAGGCAGGAGCAAAGTGGGCACTTTATGCAAGAAACAATCAATTAATTTAAGGGGAGGGGGAAAAGCTTTATGATTATTCACTCTCTACTGAAAAGATGATTCTCTCAAACGACAGGTACAGTTGGAAATTCAGGAAAATAGACAAGAACAGATTTGGAAAGCAAAGGAAATGACTCAGTTATGTTTATAGTTATCCAAAAGGGAATACAGATTTGTGCCATGAGCCTGTAGTCTTAGCTAACTCAGGACACTCAGATTTAAGGATCTCAGCTTCAAGCCAACCTGGACAGGAAAGTCTGTATCTCCAATTAACAAACAAAAGCATGGAGGCATGGGTCAAGTGGTAGATCACCAGCCATGAGAAAAAAAAATGCTGAACTGTGATAGCAGTGCACACAGGCACATGCATTCTCCCCCCCCCTCTCTCTCACATACACACACACAAAATGTACACTGTCCACTTTAGACCAGTGTGCATAGAGATAACAGACCCATGTTTTAAAGGAGATACTTGCTAAAATTTCCAAGTGTTCAGTTATGCTTCCTGGGTTTTAATCTTTGCAAACACATTTTGCTTCCATCACGCTGCAAGCCCAGCGTTAAAAACAAACCAAACATGACAATGGACGCAGGACACTGAGAGGTGACACCACTGGCGGAGAGACAGCTGTAGGGAGAAACAGGCTGTGTGCAAGGTTTTGGGGAGATTTTCCTGGGCAGGGGCTGTTCAGTTATAGAATAGGGCTGGAAGCGAGGGAGACAAGGAGAAAGCACTGTGGTTTTACATACAATCATCCGTTTGTAAAGTGAAATCCGATAGGACTGATACTTCTTAGGGTCATCTGCATATAATTCCTCAAAATACTGAAAAAATAGGCACAACGGATATTTGTTTTTTTCCTGGGTCTTGGAGGAAAGGTCACCTCTCAGCAGAGTCAGTTTTAAAATATTTGAAAACGCAAATAATCAAGCTGACTTCTTCACCTGTCGGCACTGTCATTACTATAGTATAAATGGCCTGAACTATATACATAGTGGATTACTGTTTGCATGATAAAGGCAGGAGATGCCAGGTACTGGTGGTTTATGCTATAATCTAGCTACTTAGGAGGGCTGAGATCGCAGGATTACAGTTCAAAACCAGTCTGGGCAGAAAAATCTTTGTGTCTTTTATCTCCAATTAGGCGCTGTGGCTTAAGTGATAGAGTGCTAGCCTTGAGTGGAAAAGCTAAAGGACAGTGGCTCAGGCCCTTAGTTCAAGCCCCAGCACTGGCACAAAAATAAAAAACATAAAAGAGAAAGGAAGATGGGTTGGCTGATAAAGACACTGCCACTCAGCCGGTCAACAGCAGTGGGCCATGTCATCCAGCGCCAGGGCTATCCCAGAGGTCTTGCTTCGGTTTCATGTTCAGAAATAGCTGTACCTGCTCTTTATGTAGCCAGCCACAACCACAGAGGCAGGGAGTAAGAAACACAGCCCTGCTAGGGGCTCTTATTTGATGGCAGGAAGGGCTGGTGAGACACCCTGTCCCTTCCTTTCCCAAAGGCCATGTGGAGGAGGCTTGTGAGTCCTTTTTACCTCAAGAGGAAGAAAAACCATTTTTGCACTGGTGTTGGTGGCAGGTGGGTGGTGGATGTTATGCAAGGCACATTTTCCAAAAAAGACTAAGCCCAACTTCAACGGTTGCTTTCACATTCTGCTCAAGGGCTTCCTCCAGAAACGTATGATGCAGGCCAGGTGCCAGTGACTCATGCCTGTAATCCTAGCTGTCCAAGGAGCTGAGATCTGAGGATCACAGTCTGCAGCCAGCCTGAGCAGGAAAGTCCGTGAGACTCTTCTCTCCAATGAACCACCAAAAAGTCAGAAGTAGAGCTGAGTCAAGTGGTAGAGTGCTAGTCTTGAGCAAAAAAGCTAAGGGACAGTGCCCAGGCCTTGAGTTCAAGCGCCAATACTGGCAATAAATAAACAAAAAATTCCAAATGTACAATTCAAACTAAGAAACTATAATGAGTTTGAAAAACTGAAATTAAAAAAATTTGTGAACTTGAGAGTATGACACCATTCTTTGGAATTAGTAGTCAGTATAATGACAGGAAGAGAACTACAAAGGGTGTTTTCTGAACTCAAACTCATTAACTAGACCTTTCCCAGCTTAGAATATGGGGGCTTAGTTTATTTTTATGTTAACTATGAAAATGGCCAAGAAAATGAATACTGCAGACAGGGTACGAAGAAAACACTTGATCCACTTAGTGAACAAATTCTAAGAATCTTATAGCCCAGAGGCATCTCAATTTCAGGGCTCATTTAGTCATTTTAACACAATCAATTGATAAAACAACACAATTGGTACACTCATCAATCAATATTTTGTTATTTGGTAGATTTATCAATTCTTAGTTATGAAAGCATTGTTAGTTGACTATCAGCCGCAATATAACTCCAGAGCAATAAAATGACATTTTAAAGAATACTGTATGATTCAAACAATTTCCCCCCACAAATTGAGAGATTTCAGGCACTCTGGAAAGAGCTCAAATACCATCCTCTCCTTCTCTACTTCCCATTTCTTTTTTCTTTTTTTTTTTTTGCCAGTCCTGGGCTTGAGCTCAGGGCTGAGCACTGTCCTTGGACTTTCTCAAGGTTAGAGCTCTACCACTTGAGCCTCAGCACCATTTCTGGCTTTTTTCTATGTATGTGGTACCGAGGAATTGAACCCGGTCTTCGTGCATGCTAGGCAAGTACTCTACCAGTAGACCAAACTCCCAGCCCCTCTACTTCCCATTTCTACCCTGGAGTTTCATACACAGGAGTTTAGCCTAGTGGTAGAGTGCTTACCCAGCATGCACAAAGACCCGGGTTTGATTCCTTGGTACCACATACATAGAAAAAGAGCTGGAAGTGGTGCTGAGGTTCAAGTGGTAGAGGTCTAGCCTTGAGAAAGTCCAAGGACAGTGCTCACCCCTGAGCTCAAGACCAGGACTGGCAAAAAAAAAAAAAAAATACCACTAGAAAATTGTTTGTAATGTGAATGATCACTAATGGAGAAATGGAGAGATGATTCAGATTGTTAAATCTTTAGAGAAAATGCAAACATTTGTATGATAGGTTATTATAAACTTTTAACTTGCAGAAGCAGAGGCTCACACCTGTCATCCTAGCTACTCAGGAGCCTGAGATCTGAGGATGGTGGTTTGAAGCCAGCTTGAGCAGGAAAGCCCTTGAGACTCATGTCCAATTAACCACCAAAAAGCCAAAAGTAGGGCTGGGAGTTTGGCCTAATGGTAAAGTGCTCGTCATAGCATACAACATTAAGACGCCGGTTCGCTCAATTTCCCGGTACCCCATACATAGAAAAAGCCAGAAATGGCGCTGTGATTCAAGTGGTAGAATTCTAGCCTTGAGAAAGCCCCAAGGACAGTACACAGGCCCTGAATGCAAGCCCCGGGACTGGTAAAAAAAATTTTAAAAAATAATTAAGAAAAGCCAAAAGTAGAGCTGTGGCTCCAGTGGTAGGACATTAGCTTAGGCCCAGAGGCACATCAGACTCCACAGGAACCTTTGCCCATGCCCCTCTCACTGCTACCAAATAAGAGGTAACAAGTGTAAGGTAGGTTTTTTTTTGTTTTTTTCCGAATCAGGAAAGGCTGTGGAACCAAAAAAAGACAAGCAGACCTTCCAGTAGGCGGGAGGTGCAGAAGTCCTGCCCCTGCCCTTACCAGGTTCTCATTGGTCAGCCGGGTGATCTCATGCTGCAGGCTGGCCTCGATGCGGGCCTCTGGGGGCAGCTGCAGGTTCTGGGCCAGCAGCTGCTGCTGCCGATTGTTCTCCTCCTTCAGGCTCTGGATCTCCCCTCGGAGGGCCTCAGCCTCGTTCTCGTGGCTCCTCTTCTGTGACTGCAGCTGGGATTCCAAGAGCCTGTGGAAACCACATGGGCAGAGCGAGAGATGACACACAGAGCTTCTGCCTCAGGGGGCCAAAGGCGGCAGGCTCTCTTCTCAGAGGAAAAGTGCCATGCAGCCTATGTGTGTCAGCACCTGACTTGATTCAAGTCAAAAACTCAAGCCTGGGTGATATGCATTCACATATCTGTGTCTTCCTGAACTGTTTAAAGCTCATCTTTAGAAAGACAGGAGTTTTAGCTTTTTGGAAAAATGCAAGGAAATGGTTACTTAAAAAAAAATCAAAAAAATCAATTAGAGCAGGACATGGTGCCACTCATGAGGCAGAGGTGGGAGACAGGCCAGCCCCGGCAAACTCAGCTTGAGATCCCTATTTCAAAACACAAAATAGAAGGGCTGGGGATGTGGCTCAAGATGTAGAGGGCTGGCCTAGCATGCACAAGGCCCTGGGTTCAATCCCTAGCACCAAAACTAAAGAAATAAAAATAAATGAATGAAAGATATAGCTTTAATATGGCTTACTATATTTATAGAGTAGCATTTAAGTTGGCCAAACCCAACAGAATTATCACCACAAGTTGGGTTGGCATTATAAAGGGCAAGAATGCAAACTGCTAATCTAACTAAATATGCCTTTAGGGACACAGTTACTAATTCCAGGTAGAGCCACTGTCTTACATATATATATATACACACACACATACACTCTGCTTTAGGGCAGAAAGGCTAGATAGCTACTTTGAAATACATTTACCCTAATTCAGACTGATAGTTGACATACATGATCAGTGCGTCCCCCCTTCACCATGTACTCTCCTCTCCTTTACCAAAGTCAAAACAGACATGGCTAAAAATTAACCAAATTTAACCAACATGGCCAGCATGCTGGTGGTTCAGGCCTATAATCCTAGCTATTCAGGAGGCTGAGATCTGAGGATCACGGTTCAAGGCCAGCCCAGGTCCACAAGACTTATCTCCAATTAACCAAGAAAAACCTGGAGGTGGGGCTGTGGCTCAAGTGGTCACCAACACCAGCCTTGAGTGAAAAAGCTCTGAGTGACAGTGCTCAAGCCTTGGGTCCAAGCCCTAGTATTGGCACAAAAAAGAAAAGAAAAAAAAAGGAATTAAACCACATAATAATTTTAAAAAGACAGTTGTTTATTCTAATTATCTCCATTACCACTGGCTGGGTAAAACTCACTGGTGATGGAGACAATTAGAATGAAGTATTAATAACAAACAAAAGTATTAATAACAAAAGTATTCTAATAACTGCAGTATTTCAAAAGGATTAACACCACAACGTTAATGACAACAGTTTATAGTTAGAATAGACAAAGCAGAATAAGCAAAAGCCCTTTGAACAGTGTAAGAAGTACTTTTAAAATGCACTCACTAAAATGGAATTTTTAATAAGGTTTTTAAGATACAAATCTCAGTAAGGTAGATGAGCGTCTCTGTTAGAAAGATGCTGCTTTTGAAAAATTCTGTCTTCTCTTCCATGGACATATTTAGCATGCTGCCAAACTTGAGTAGGTATTCTGAACTGAAGTGAGGCATGAAACCCCTGATGTGCTGTGTGTTTGGGGGGTAGCTACTGAGTCTTGGACTCAGTACCTGGGTGTTCTCCTTTCCTCATTTGATCAAAGCTGGCACTCTACCACTCGAGACATTGTTCCACTTCTAGCTTTTTGCCGTAATTGGAGACAAGAATCTTATATATTCCTGTCAGGGCTGCCTTCAACCTGCAATCTTCAGATCTCAGCCTCCTGAGTACCGAGGATTACAGGCATAAGCCACTGGTGCCCAGGTAAAGTTTAGCTTTAACAGTAACTGTGTGTGTGTGTGTGTGTGTGTGTGTGTGTGTGTGCGTGCATGTGAAAGAGAGAAGCAGTAACTCTGTGTGTGTGTGAGAGAGAGAGAGAGAGAGAGAGAAATAGTAATTGTGTGTGTGTGTGTGTGTGTGTGAAAGAGGGAAACAGTAACTCTGTGTGTGTGTGTGTGTGTGTGTGTGTGTGTGTTTATGAATGTTGGTAGAGAGTGTCTTTTTTGTTTGTACTGAAAGTAATTTACAAGGAAGACAACCAATACACAAAAAACATGGGATATAAAATCAAGAGACAATTGTTAGTAAGAAAAGAAACAAATTATTATTATTATGTCCATTTTAGGAGACAAATATAACCTGTTGGCTTGTTTTAACCCTTCATAAACCAGCCACAGCTCTCCATCCTCATTCAACTCATGGCAATCCATAGCAGATGATCTTCCATGCAAAGGCATACAATGCAAAACACAAAGGGACACAGGATGCAAATGAGGTGAGGAGTGACACGGGGTGTGCATGCCATTTTAATATTTATCAAGTGGATAAGTTTGTTTTCATTAGTACTTTATGACAAAACCACAAAAACTACTTTGGGTGATTGCTTCAAAAAATGGACAACATGTAACATTGCATGTAAATGAGCAGAAATTAGAACCAAATATTAAGAACCTAGAGCTGCTTTTCCAGAGTCAGGGGCACTGTTAACAGCAAAAAAGAGATTCTGTTTTCAAGGTTTCCTTCAGCTGGCTGAAAGACCTTGCACCCAAGGTGTTGGAAAGCTTGACACACACAGAAGGAAAATTCTAGCTTCTACTTTATGTGGCAATCTTTACTGTCTATTTCAAAAGCAAGTTTGAGATTTTTCTGAATAGGAACTTGCTTGAGCTTCATGAAATCAGATTTCCCACTTAAAAAAATTGTTTTCAACCTGGTGCTGGTGGCCTACACCTGTAATCCTACATGCTCAGAAGCCTGAGATCTGAGTCTAGAGGTGTGAGTGTGTGTGGAAAGGGGAAGGGGGCTCTAAAGCCAGTCCAGGTAGACTCATTTCTCTCATCTCCAATTAACTACCAAAAAGCGGGAAGTGGGGGTGTGTGGCTCAAGTAGTAGAGTTCCAGTTTGGGGCAAAAAAGCCAAACAAGAGCCCGAAGTTCAATCCCCAAAACCATCATTAAACAAACAAATAAATAAATCCACTCCTTTTAATCATTTGTTCAGGATCCTATAGACCCTATGAGAGGGAAGAACGTAGCACAAGGTGGGGCACAAGCGTTATCTGGATGGTTGAAGAGCATATTGCTCTTTCTATGACAATGTATTCGTAGAGATAACCATGTTTTAAGTTTCCATTTCTATGTTAAAATTTTCATTTAGCTAAACACTTGTGTATTTCCCACCAGTGACTATAAAAAGAGGTAAGATTTATTTCACTGTTTGCAAGGCAAATATCTTTAGTTGGTGATCACTTACTTGTGTGTGCCCATCCTGACAACAAAACCTGGACCAAACACGGATGAATAGGTACCTCCAGAATTGTTTTTCTCTGCTGTCATTCCTGGCCAGGTCACCTTGAAATCACCTAGGAAGCTGGGTGCTAGTGGCTCATGCCTATTATTCTAGCTACTCAGGGGTTGAGATCTGAGGATCGAGGTTTGAAGCCAGTCCAGATAAGAAAGCCAGTGAAACTCTAATCTTCAATTAATACCAGAAAACTGGAAGTGACACTATGGCTCAAAGTGGTAGAGCCTTAGCCTTCACCCAAAGACCCCCGGGACAGCGCTCAGACACTGAATTCAAAAGCCCCAACCACAAAACAAACAAAACCACCTAGCAGTAGTCTTCAGAATTCAGTAGGGGCTAAGATTCTGTTGACAAAATGATGTAATAAGAAAGCTGAACTCTAGATAAAAGCCTTATTCTCTCATCCTTACAGTCATTGTAATCTTTCTAGTGTAGGGTTTAGAGGCATCGCTAAGATGGTTGAGTGCTAGTGTGTCAGTGAAAGTGCAAGGCCCTAAGCTGAAGTCCTAGTCCTGGAAAGAAAAATGAACCCTCAAGGTCATGGCCAACACTGAAGAAATTCTGCATATCTCATAATTTCTCTTCTCCTTATTGAAAGCTGACATTTCCTTACAGACCTTCCAACAGTTGTGCTGAATAGCTATTGGTGTTATGAAGGGCCCACCCAAGAGTGTCCAAACTACACTATTAGCCTTCTTCTCAAGGCGGCACCTAAAAGTTAAGGCCCTAAAACATGAAAATGTTTTCCTTTCCACACCACTCATCAACAATACTACCTGCTGTTAATAATGGGAGTTTTCCATGATTTTTTATTGTAAATTGTACAAAGGGGGGCTTCAACCTCACCTGCTCTATTACTCTTCCCTTTTTTTCCCTTCTTTTTTCTTTTCTGTGCCTGTACTATGGTTTATCCTCAAGTCCTGGGTGCTTCTATTCTTAAGCTTTTCCACTCAAGGTTGATGCTCTACCACTACAGCCATATCTCCACTTGCAGCTTTTTGCTGATTTGGACTTGTCTCTTGGGGCAGGCTTTGAACCTCAATCCTCAGATCTCAGCCTCTTGAGTAGATAAGACTATAGATGTGAGCCACCAGCACCCAGATTTTCTTGGCTTTGATTCACAAAGTACTCTTGATTTGGTATTTGTGGCTGAGCATGGTGGTTTACCCTCTCGTCAACTTCTTAGAATACTTCCAATCGTTTTCATTGGTTGCCCTATTCTCATATATGCACATAAAGAACTTCAGCTATATTCACCTTCATTTGCCCTGTTTTTTCTGGTCCATGCACCCCAGTAGGGCCTGTTTATAATGGATTTTAACTGGGAGTACATGGGAAGTCTTGGGTTCGCTCTGAAGTTGGTGTCTGATCAAGCGATGAATGGTCACGTTGACTTCTTGACCACAAAGAGGCTGCTTAGCTTGGAGACTCAAGACTAACACAGTTAAACCAAAACAAAGCAAAGAAGAATCAACTTACCTGTTTGTTTCTTTCAAACCAATGTATGCTTGTGCTATTTCACCTTTGTCTTTCATTTTTTGTACATCTTCCAAAAGTATTGTGGCATCTGTCATTGTATTCTGAAGGGGGAAATAACACATCACCATGTTAAGACTCAACCCAAAGGCTGTGTGACCTATATTTTCTATTTCCTCCAGTTAGGGGTGCTTATGATCGTCACCCCATCTGTGTTGCAACCGAGCATCAACTCAGCCCCATGCAAACACAGCTGGAACTGCCTAACACTATCTTTAAAGCTGAGCAGAAATGCAGTACCACTGTTCTGCCAATGCAATCACAGGTGAGCTCTGTGCACTTGATATATGTAAACAATGTGTGTACATATAAACACATATGGTATAACACAGTCTTACAGAACAACAGAAAAACAGCTAGGCAACCACTTAATGGAATGTACAAAACTTAATGCAATGTACAAAACCAACTGACCACTTTCTGACCAGTTAAAAGGAAAGAAACACCAAATAAATTATCTGAAAACTTGGTACAAGCCTCGTGTTTTTTCCCCATTAAAAACTCAGCATTGCTGGATGCTGGAGGCTCATGCCTGTAATCCTAGCTACTCTGGAGGCTGAGATCTGAGGATCATGGTTCAAAGCCAGCCAGGGCCTGAAAGTCCTTGAGACCCTTCTCTCCAATTAACCACCAGAAAAACAGAAGTGATACTGTGGCTCATCGGGGTAGAGTGGTAGCTGAAGAGCTCAGGGACAATGCCCAGGCCCAGAGTTCAAGCCCCATGACCAACAAAAAGACAAAACAAAACAAAAACTCAGCATGAAGTAGGTAATGTTCAGATGTGATGCTTTATAAAATTAAAGGGTTTTTTTTTCTCATCTCATCTTAAGATACATCTAAGTGGGAAGGAGAGAGCTCTTTTTAACTACCATCTGCTCCTTTAAATCCTCTTTTCCTCTGGCACAACACGGTATGTATGTAAATATATATCTAGATATAGATATAGATATATATGTACATGATTTGGAAAGAAACATTAGACAGGTGAGAGTTACTGATGATTTCATACAATAAGGATATTTTTGTCAACATTTTAATTTTCTTTTTCCATTTAACCTGACAAGGGACATAGTATCTATTGTAGTTATCATCTATCTATCTGTTTACCTATCTTTCTATATCTGTCTTTTTTTGTCAGTCATCAGGCTTGAACTCTGGGCCTGCGTGCTGTCCCTGAGCTCTTCAGCTCAACGCTAGTGCTCTGCCATGTTGAGCCACAGCTCTACCTCCATCTATCTATTTTTTTGTGCCAATACCAGGACTTGGACTTAGATCACACTCTTGCTTTTCTTTTTTGCCCAAGGCTGGTACTCTACCATTTGAGCCACCACTCTACTTTCGGCTTTTTTGGTGATTAATTGGAGATGAGTATCATAGACTTTACTGCCTGGGCTGGCTTAGAACAGTGATCATCAGATCTCAGCCTGAGTAGCTACAATTATAGACATAAACCACTAGCACCGAACAAGAAACACAGTTTCAAAGTCTTTACTCAGTTGTTTTCTACTTTGCCAGAGCAGGACAGGGAGAGACAAGTCACACTATTCTGTGCTCTCTTACTAATAATATATACTTCAGAACCCAATGGCCAGTTAATTCATCTAAATAGTGTGTGTCAGATTCTTTATTAAATGTTTGTTCTATGGATTTAGTGGACTATGCTTCAAATACCATGCTTTTTGAAATGAGTTCAAGGTAAGCCTTCCCACACCTATTCCTCAGTGGGTGAGAACAAGGTGTAGAGGAGGTAGATGCCACAGTCTCATCAGGAGCGACTTTCACTCCTGGTATGTTTCCTGAACTCCTGGATCTAAGTGGCTCAGCTGCTCAGGCTCCTCTTCTTCTGTGCTATTCACTTAAACCCACAGCTGCTAGACGTAAGAGCTTTGCTGGACGTCAGTGGCTCATGCTGGCAATCTTAACTACTCAAGAGGCTGAGATCTGAGGATTGATATTTGAAGCCAGTTCAGGTGGACAAAT
Organism: Megascapheus bottae; assembly: GCF_031878675.1. NCBI lineage: Eukaryota > Metazoa > Chordata > Mammalia > Rodentia > Geomyidae > Megascapheus > Megascapheus bottae. The sequence goes on along the minus strand of NC_143533.1, from coordinate 16,460,689 downwards.
CATCGAGACTCTTATCCCCAATTACCTGGCAAAAAGTTAGGACAAGAGGCATGGCTCAAGGGAATAGAGCATCAGACTAGAGTGAAAAAGCCAAGCAAGAGTGCATGACCTAGAATTCACATCTCAGAACTGGCACATAAAAAAGAAAACAAAAGAGGGGCCGGGAGTTTGGCCTAGTGGTTAAAGTGCTTGCCTAGCATGCATGAAGACCCGGGTTCGATTCCTTGGTACCACATACATAGAAAAAAAAAGCCAGAAGTGGTGCTGAGGCTCAAGGGGTAGAGCTCTAGCCTTGAGAAAGTCCAAGGACAGTGCTCAGACCCTGAGCTCAAGCCCAGGACTGGCAAAAAAATAAAAATAAAAAGAAAATAAAAAGAAAACAAAAGAACAAGAGCTTGAAGAATGGCAGATACTTTCAGTGTTTGCCAAGAGTTTCCTTTCCCAGACTGAGCATGGCATATCACAACTACTGTCATGAGTCACAGAGCGGACACTAGGTTAGAACTCATGGAGACCAGTTTAGAAACCAGACAGAAAGGTATTACAACTTTTGCTTCCCTGGTTTACTTCATACAGAATGGAGTCAAATGGGAAATTAAGGTGCAAATATCAGAATAGCCTTGGTGTTCATAAACAAGACATTACCTATAGTGAGGAAGATCCAATTATAAGTATTCACTAAACATTGGGGGGAAAATCTTACAATTACCTTGTCATCCTGAAAAATCACAGGTTTGGCAAGCACAAAGAAAAAGAAAAAAAAATTTAGTTCTGTGATTAAATTGCATCAATGTATCTTCATTACAGCAGTAAAAGAAGAGCTAATTTAAGAATCATGTCCTAAAATTAATTCTGTACATAAATTAATATTCATGACAGTGGCATATGAACTTCAATGTATATGCATATGATGGTAGCTCTTATTTTTTAAAATTCTCTCGTGTTGTTTTGGTTTTCCTAGCTGTAATTTTTTTTTGGTCAAGGGGCTTGAACTCTGGGCCTGCGCACTCACTGTTCCTGAGCTCCTCAGCTCAAGGCTACCACCCTACCCCTTGAGCCACAGCACCACTTCTGGTTTTCTAGTGGTTAAGTGGAGGTAAGAGTCTCATGACTTTAGTGCCTGGGCTGGCTTTGAACAGCAATCCTTTCATCTTAGCCTCCTCCGTAGCTAGGATTATAAGTATGAGCTACTGTACCTGCCTCCAGAATATTTTTTAAATTGTTTTAATTTATTTATTATTATAGAGGTGATTACAATTACACGAGTAAGGTAATGAGTACATTTCCTTTCACACAATGTCTTCTGTTCCCTCATTCTCTCTCAAAATATTTTTTTCATATATTTTTTATTGTAATTAATAGAAGGGTTACATTATGTTCACCAAATAGAAGGTGCATTACTTCACAAACACTAATATCCTTTCTCATGTCTTGGTCCCCATTTCCCTTCCCTCACCCCTTTCCCTATCCTATTTCAAATAACCAAATAAGCATATATACAATATATCAGATAACAAAGTAAAATACTATAACAATATGAGATAACCAAGAGACAGAAAAAGAGATGAGAGATAACATAGTACATTAAGGACAACAATCACTCATTATATGGCTTTTGTTTCTATATCCTCTCTCAGAATATTTTTGAGTGTGGCAGAGCACAACACTGTTACTAAGGTATGCAGGTGAAGTCTTTGTTCTAGGTCCCTGAGAGCTGTAGTAATGCCCACCAGGAGGCGCCTGTCTAGGTAGAGCAGGCCAAGCAGAAAGCACATTTTGCCCTGGTTCATGGGGTGTTGCTGGGCTAACTAGAAACTGAGCAAGGTAAATAGCCCTGGGGTGTTAGAACATCAGTGCTGTGGGCATCTTTCCTAGGTGAGGCTAAGGCAGTTGCCCTGTGTAGGCTGGAACTGGGTGAAAAGGGACCTGGGTCAGACAGGGCCGGCAATCAGGGGTAGATAGGCTGTCCCAGGGGTTGCATGAGCTGGGTGAGTACATTTGATACTAGTTGTAAGCTCTGAGAGCTACAGGGTTTTTAATGTTGCCTATCTCAATTTTCTATCCTTTCAACTGTTACTACATGTTCTTGTGAGAATATCACCATGTATTCTGCAAGTATATACAATTGTTGCTTATGAACTTAATAAAAAAAGAAAATAAGATGACTAGTTTCTCACATGGGAATCATCAGGAGAGGATCTTGATTTTGGAATGAACCTCGGTAAGCATGTAGCCTTTTCTCCTCAGGCCCTGCCACATTGGAAATCAGTGTGCCCTGGGACACACTGCCCTGGGACAGCCCAAGGAAGGTGAGATCTACGTGTCTCAGCCAAAATGGACGGTTCCAGAACATTCCCCATTTCAGACTTCAGAGGGATATGATTCATTTGTAAGGTAAGGAAACCTCACAGAATTTTAATTAGCCACAAATAAAAATAAAATTATGCCAGGAAAACATATGAATCTAGAGATCATCATGTTGAGTGACAGAGCCTAATCCAAAGAAACAAATATGGCACCTTCTCACTCATTTGTGGAATACAGACTAAGATGATGATGATGATGTTAGTCATAGGGCATGAACATAATAAGGGGGGGTGCTATCTAGGAGGGTTGCAGTGGGAGGGGGAAAATAGTAGAACACCTGTCTAGCAAGTGGAAAGCCCTGACTTCAATCTCTACTATCATCAAAAAAGTATTGAGAAACTGGGTGCTGGTGGTTCATATCTGTAATTCTAGCTAGTCAGGAGGCTGAGAACTGAGGATCAAGGTTCAAAGCCATTACGGACAGGAAAATCCATGATACCCTTATCTCCAATTAATCACCAAAAAATTAGAAGTGGAGCTCTGGGTGAAGTGGTAGAGTTCTAGCCTGGAGTAGAAAATGCTAAAGGACAGCACCCAGCCCCTGAGTTGAAGCTCCAGTAATGGCACATGCACAAAAGTATTTCTGACTAACAAAGATTAGTTTTAAAAGTCTTACATTGGGTGCTGGGCTCATGCCTAGCTACTCAGGAGGCTAAGATCTGAGGATTGAGGTTCAAAGTCAGCTGTGGGAGGAAAGTCCATGAGAATTTTGTCTCCAATTAATCACAGGGAAAGCCACAAGTGTGCTGTGACTCAAGTGGTAGAGTGCTAGCCTTGAGCAAAAGGAGCCCAAGGTCAGTGCCCAGGCCCAGAGTTCAAGCCCTGGGCCCAGAAAAAAAAAAATTCTTTGTCTATGATGAAACTTTGAGGTATCCAAGCCTTGGGATAAGTTTGCATCATTCTGAATAGAGGACAAAGGTTAAGAAGCGCTAGTGCTTACCTTGGGCTGGATGGCCTCTTTCTGGCTGACAAGCTGAGACCTCAGGATGAGGACTTCCTCTTTGCGGACATCCAGCTCCTCACTCACTGAGGTCAGCTGCTCCATGAGGACTCGGTAAGCAGGGGCGCCCGGAGCCGTCACCTCTGGAGCGCTTTTCTCACTGAGGGCTTTGCGTAACTCATTGAGCTCATTTTTCAGTTTCTTGTTTTCTGACTCTAGTTCTTGACGCTGAAGGAAGAGATAAAGGAAAAGTTTACTGCTGTCCTTCCTGATAGATGGTACATTGGAAAACTCAACTTGCCCCAGGATGGTAGAGAATTCTGATTAAAATGGACATTAGAGATGCCCTAGTGAACGGCTTCCGGAACCTTCTGGAAAGTCTGGTCTGTAAATTAAGGAGGCAGGACATCAAGTAGGACTGAGTAAAGGTAATAGTAATTTGAATCATCACCCTAAATTCCACAGGCAAATGTATTCTGGAATGTTCCGGGTGTGTTTCCAGGCTGAGAGAGATTGCTGAGTGTCAAGAGGGTAGAAGTAGTCAGTTCTAAGGGGCCCAGGTTCTGTTTGCAGGGAAAGAGAAGGTAATTCTAACTCTGAAGCTGAATAAGATACTTTGAAAGAATAGCTCCAATGTGGATCCTGAATTTTTTTTAATTTTAATTTTTTTGCCAGTCCCGGGGCTTCAACTCAGGGCCTGAGCTGTCCTTGAGCTTTCTCAAGGCTAGCATTCTACTCCTGGAGCCACAACATCACTTCTGGCTTCTTCTGCATATGTAGTACCAAGGAATCAAACCAGGGCTTCATGTTTGCTAGGTAAGCACTCTACGAATAGGCCACACTTCTGCCCCCACTTTTTTTTGGGGGGGTGGCAATTCCTGGGGCTTGAACTCAGGAACTGGGCAAATGTCTCTGAGCTTTTCCAGTCCAGGCTTCCATTCTGCCACTTGAGCCACAACTCCATTTCTGGCTTTTTGGTGATTCATTGGAGATAAGAATCTCCTGGACGTTTCTGCCTGGGCTGAACCTTGATCCTCAACTCTTAGCCTCCTTCAGTAGCTAGGATTAGAGGAATAAACCACATTTCCATGGGAATTGATTTAACACATACCACAGGACTAGATAAAACTGGAACTCTGGAACTGTCAGTGGCTCACACCTGTAATCCTACTCAGGAGGCTGAGATCTGAGAACTGTGGTTCAAAGCGAGTCCAGGAGAAAGTCCAAGAGACTCTTATCTCCAATTAACCACCAGAAAATCAGAAGTAGTGCGGAGGTTCAAGGGGTAGAGCATTTGCCTTGAGCTGAAAGGCTCAGGGACAGAGCCCAGGCCTAGAGTTCAAGCCCCATGATTGACAAGAAAGAAAGAAAGAAAGAAAGAAAGAAAGAAAGAAAGAAAGAAAGAAAGAAAGAAAGAAAGAGAGAGAAAGAAAGCAAGAAAGATCCTAATGAAATCACCTGTATTTAACTAATGCATGCTTAAAAAATAAAAGAAAGAGAATTTACACAAAAAGAATCCACATTGCCTAGAAGTAACACATGAATGAGGCACAAGCCAGGGCTCAGAGCTAAGGGTGTTCTCTGAGGGAAAAAACTCCAAACACCGATTCTGGGAAGGTCTCTTTCCAAAGAAAGGCTTTAAAGTCAGCTAGAAAATTCCCTTTAAGCTGGGCATGGTGGCTCATACCTGTAATCCTACTCAGAAAGCTGAAATCTGAGGATCAAGGTTCAAAGCCAGCCCAGGCACAAAAGGACCTGAGACTCTTATCCCTAATTAACCTCTAGAGAATGGGAAATGGGGCTTGGCTCAAGGGTAGAGTGGTAGCCTTGAGCTGAAGAGCTCAGGAACGGCACCCAGACCAAGTTCAAGCCCCGTGATCCACAGAAAGAAAGAAAGAGAGAGAGAGAGAGAGAGAGAGAGAGAGAGAGAGAGAGAGAGAGAGAGAGAGAGAGAGAGAGAGAGAGAAAGAGAGAGAGAGAGAGGGAGAGAGAGAGAGAGAGAGAGAGAGAAACAGAGAAAGAGAGAGAAAGGGAGAGAGAAAGGGAGAGAGAAAGAAAGAGATTTTCCTTTACCTTGAGGGACTCATATTCCAGTTCTGCACCTCTAAGTTGTGGCCTTTCTTCTTCCTGGGGGAAAAAATAAAAGTAAAAACTTTATATATAAGTTGCCACATTTCTATTCTTGCAATATTTATTCTTGCAATATTTCTTCAGAAAACAGTGAAGAAGATGGGTGCCAGTAATCCTAGCAGCTGAAGAAGCTGAGAGCTGGAGGATCAAGGTTTGAAGTCAGCCTAGGCAGAAAAGTTAAGACTCCATTTCCAATTAACCAGCAAAATGCTGTACTGGAAAGGTGGCTCAAGTGGTACAGCCATGAGCGAAAAAGTTACGCAAGAGTTCAAGGCCCTGAATTCAAGTCTTAGTCCTAATACAAAAATCTCAAACAAAAAATGAAGGTTTAATCTTCCCTGCTCTAAACGAACACTGCTTAGTTTAGGGTTGAGTTCACTTGGAGGTTGAGGCAAGATCACAAAGTGGAGGCCAGCCTGCTCTATGTAGCAAGATATTCTTATCAAAACATACAACCACCCACAGACACATGCATGCATACATACGTGTGTGCACACACTTGTGTGCACACATGTACACTCACACAGGCCAGGCTTATAGGTCATGCCCGTCATCCTAGTTAAAGAGGCTGAGATATAAACACTGGAGTTCAAAGCTAAGCTTGGAAGGAAAGTTCATGAGATTATCCTCTCCAATGAACCACCAAAAAGCCAGAAATGGAGCTGTGGCTCAGGTGGTAAAGTACCAGCCAGCTCTCATGGAGAAAGCTAAGAGACAGTGGTCAGGCCCTGAGTTCAAGCCCCTGTACTGGCACCAAAAAACCAAAAAAAATCAAAACCAAAATTCACAGAAAAGAAGAGAAGACAAGGCTTCAGACAGCCTGCCCCAGGCTGGGGCTGGGACTGCGGGATTGGGATGCCTGCACTCCCACCTTGGCCTTGCTGCGTAGCACCTGCTCCTCTCTGCGGTCCAGCTCGTCCTGCATCACCTGCTTCTCCTGCTCCAGCTCTGTGACTCGCTTCTGCAGCTTGAGGAACAAGGACATATCCAGTGGCACCTTCTTCTCGCTCGGCTCCTGGGCCAGAGAAATCACAGGAGAGTCAGGACTAGCCAATGACTGGCTCAAGAGAAAATTAATCCAGCTGACAGGAGAAAGATACATATCCAAAGAATACATACAGCAAGTGAGCTCAAGCTAGGTAACAAGTGGAGAAATACAAATTCAACAAAGTACTACTTCTTCCTTATCAGACTGGCAACAACTGAAAACATCAACAGTGGCCTGTACTCTATTAGTAACAGTGTCTCATGTGATATTGAGGGAGAGTGAAGTATGTTGTGTTTATTGGTTTGTTTGTAACTCAAGACTTTGTGATTGCTATCCTTTGGCTTCTATGTCCCAAGTAGCTGGGATTAAAGGTAGTTATCACCATGTTCAGCATGTTCTTTGAAGTAGATTCTTAATGGTATAAGTAGGGTTTAATGGTATAAACAGCTATGTCATCAATTGCTTGGCTATTACCTACTGATTTTGAGGCTGTTTCTATTTTCTTGTTAAATAATGTTTTGTTATTGAAAATAAATGTCCCAATACATAAATATCTAAACATTTCTCTTTTCTATATTTTTTCTCTTTTAATTTCATTTATTTATTTTTTTTATGTGGTTCTGAGGAATTAAACCCAGGGCATTATGTATGGAGTGCAGGCACTCTACCAGTAAGCCACATTTCCAGCTCCATATCTAAACAGTTCTAAGTCTCTTAAATTGGAATTTATATCTCCATCAATGTACAATAACTTGCCTTGAAAAACAATGACTGCTATGCTTTAAAATAAACTTGAGCTTGTTTGATGGACCAAAAGTTGAATGTCAGTGTTATTTTAATTCGTATCTTGTTCTGTTTTCCTTATGTATTTAATTTACTTATTTTTGCCAGTGCTAGGGCTTGAACTCATGGCCTCAAGCTTGCTCTACTTTTTTTGCTGACAGGTGAAGATCTACCACCGGAGCCATCCTTCTTGTAAGGCATCTTGCTGCTTAATTGGGGATAAGAATCTTATAGACTTTTCATCCCAGGCTGGCTTCAAACGAAGGATTCTCAGATTTCAAGCCTCCTGAGTAGTTAGGATTACAGGCAGGAGCTACCAGTTCTATGCTAAGGTCTTACTTTTCAAATAGTTGATCTCAGCTCAAAATAAACTCCTCATAGCCTGTATTTTTTGTATGAACAATATGCTAGGTAGAAAATGGAATTCTAAAGGAAACTATTACTATGGAAACAACATTAGAAATGAAATGTGTGTGGGGTGGGGTATCCAGCAGTGTGGTATAGCAGGTGCTTACCATGCACGAGGCCCTGAGTTCAATACCCAGCAAAGAAGCAGATAAAGGATTAATATGTGCGTTGTGCAATACATCTGCAGATGCACTCACGTGGCCTATTAAGCACCTACAAGTCCCTTAGAGGAATGCTCCCTATGGACAACACTGTGGTCCCACCCTACCTGTACTAAAGGATGTGTAACGTGTACCTCGGTCCTTGATGGGATGTCTTCCATTTCTGCCAATTCAGAGCTAAAGGTATATTCAGACTCGTTGCTGCTATGGGTAGAATCTGTTCTCTTGTGTCCAGGCTTAGGCACATTCTGCAAAACAAATGATCTAGGTGTAGTAAACACAACATCATGAAACGAAGCATAACTAAGACAGTGCTCTCCAGGACTTGGTCTCATTCCCACTCACTAACATGGACCAACAGCCCAGAGACCTAGGGTTCCATACTGCCATAACCCAATTTCTACCAAGTATTAATGTCCTCAGAGAGAGGAGTGTGCCAGTGTGACAAGAACAAAACCAATCCTAGTGGAAAAAAAAAAAGCCCTATGCTAGTGGCTCAACTCTGGAAGCCTCTCAGGAGGCAGAGGCAGAGAGATCTGAGGGTTTGGGTTTGAAGCAAGCCCAGGTGCAAGTGTATAAGATTGTTTTATCTCCAATTAACATGGCAAAAAAGCAAGAGGCAGAGGTATGGCTCAGTGGTAGGGCACTATCCTTAAAAAAGCTAAGCAACAGTGATTGTATATAGAGATCCCCTTCTTGAATATTTGTTTGTTAAATATGACATTTGAAATACAATGTAAAAATCAATGTTAATATTAATAATAAAAAAAAGCTAAGCAAAAATGTAAGGCCTCCTGAGTTTAAGCCCCAGTATTGTTAAACGAAATGACACAAGGGGCCAGAAGTTTGGCCTAGTGGTAGAGTGCTTCCTTAGTATGCACAAAGTCTCGGGTTCGATTCCTCGGCACACATACATAGAAAAAACCTGGAAGTGCTGCTGAGGCTCAAGTGGTAGAGCTCTAGCCTTGAGAAAGTCCAATGACAGTGCTCAGGTCCTGAGCTCAAGCCCAGAACCGGCAAAAAAAATAAAGAAATGACACAAACCTTAGAACCTCTAAAATAATCCAAAAGTAAATGTACACTGATAGGGAGAATGATCAGACATAAACTCAGAGGCAGAATTACTCTATTTGAGAGTATCTGATTGGACTGGGAGTGTGGCTTAGTGGTAGAGTGCTTGCTCAGCATGCATGAAGCCCCAGGCTTAATATCTCCGTACTACATAAACAGAAAAAGCCAAATGTGGCACGGTGGCTCAAGTAGTACAGTGCTAGCCTTGAGCAAAAGAAGCTTGGGGACAGTGCCCAGGCCCTGAGTTCAAGTCCCAGGACTTCCTAGACCCCAGCCCCGTTAAAAAAAAAAAAAGAGTACCTCTTACTTCTTAATTTAAGGCCAAAGTACAGTTGTATGAAATGGCGATTTTTAATAAAGTTGTTGTGTTAGCTAAACACTAAGACAAAGATCTTTTTTAATCAGCATTATTAAAAAATGAGTAAAGGCTGGAGATTCCCTTAATAGTAAAGTATTTGCTTAATATCCATGAGGCACTGAGTTCAAGCTTTAGCACTGAAAAAAAAAGCCATAATTTATTTAGCCCATAGGTGTTTATCATTACACAATGAACACCTGAAGATATGAATCGACTTTATCTTTTCCTCTCAAGGTTGGCACTCTACTACTTGAGCCACACCTCCACTTATACCTTTTTGCTAAGCAGAGGTAAAGTCCTCAGATTTATCTACTCCTGCTGGCTTTGACATGTGTTCCTTGTATCTCAGCCTCCTGAGTATCTAAGATTACAGGATTGAGCCAAATATACAGGATTGAGCAAAATACAATAATGAAATTGGCAACTAGCATGTGAGAGCTAGTTGGCTATCCTCTGACCCCATAGGCAACAGAGAAGGTCACAGGTGACAGATACAGTGAGTGACAAGCAAGACTTGCTGAGTAGGAGAGAGAGCCGGATTAACTGGTAGCAGAATGGTCACCACAGAAGGGCTTTTTCTAGAGAGATGCTTACCTTGTTGACTAAACAGGCCACAGAGCACTCCAGAACCTCTAGAATATGCTCAGAGAGCAACATGTCCCTGATACATACATTTCTCATTTTACTTTCTGTGATTTACAAGGCTTACGCTATTGATTACAGCACCTATGACATTTAGTAGAAGGAAAGTATGGGTTTAGTTTGGCTGACTGATTAGCACAGTCATCTGACCTCAGTCATTTCTTTTCCAATGCAAGTACGTACTAACATTCCAAGTAACTAGTGGCCTTGAAATTACCCAGTGGGGTACAGAACTTAGCTCTAACTGTAACCAATGAACCAGAAAGGATGGCATGGTTATTGAGTAAATAGAATCAAGAATGGATCTGTGGAGACCAAGATACTGAAGGAGAGAAAAAGGATTCTAGAGAAAAATCAAGAAAGACAGAGACAAAGGAGGAAAGGTTTCTTTCCCCTCCCCTTCCCCTCTTCCCCCCTCCTTTCCTTTTCCCTCCCTCCCTTTTTTTCTCTCTTCTCTGTGAGCACTAGGGATTACTGGGGCTTGAACTCAGGTCCTAAGCACTGTCCCTTAGTTTTTTTTTACTCAGGAGTATGCTCTACTTCTGGCTTTTTGCTGATTAATTAGAAATAAAAGTCTGACATATTTTCCTGCCCAGACTGGCTTTGAGCCACATTCCTCCTATCTCAGCCTCCTGAGTAGCTATGGTTACAGGCCTGAACCACCAGCCCCAAGCTAGGAGGAAAGGCTTCTATAGGACCAAATGCAGCAAGGACACGAAGGAAGGCAGACACCTTGTTAGAGTTATGGCAGACATCAAAGTTCTCTTCATCATCTATCAGTTAAGGTGAATTGGCGGGGTTGGAAACAAACTTCCAAACAGGCCTCCAATAATCAGTATGTATATTAGCTTTGCAACCTCTTTTAGACTAGGTTTTCTCATCAGCAGGGTGAGAATAATTCCTTTTGTGTTACCTTTTAAAGAACTCTGACAAGCAGATTCAGAAAGAAAATAATAAGTTAAAAAAACAACAATTCTTATTCCATAGATACTAAATTAACTTCTTTCTATGGAAGATGATTTCAGAGTATTCTGGACCTTCAAACCCTTAGGTCACCTCCCGGCTGATACGTGCCGGGGACAAGAGAGCTCCTGATAGCAGGACAGGGAGACTGAGGAGGGCAAGAGCTAGCCTGCCTGAGGTACAGAAGAGCCTTTGAAAGGGAAAAGATAAACTATTACAGAGAGGCTGAATTTCTTACTATAGGAGTTTATCTTGGAAATTATAGTAGAACCCACTGGAAGAAATACTCATTAATATTAAATATTTGTGGTATATGCAAAGTTTCCATTAAGTCATTTCAAGTAGAAAACAAAGTCCTGCTGGATTGACTTTATGCTTCAATCAACCTTCAAAGTATTTGACTTTATTGAACTACTTAGAAATAGTTCTTAAGTCCTGGGACTTGAACTCAGGGCGTGGGCACTGTCCCCAAGATTTGCACTCAATGTCAGCGTTCTAGCACTTGAACCACTGCTCTACTTCTGGATTTTTTGTTATTTGGAGATAAGTCTCACAGACTTTCTTGCCTGGGCTGGCTTCATACTGTGCTCCTCAGATCTCAGCCTCCTGAGTAGCTAGGATTATAGGCATGAGCCGCTGGTGCCTGCTTATTCTTTATCTTTATCTTTATCATCATCATCATCATCATCATCATCATCATCATCATCATAGTCGTTTTGTACTGATACTGGGGCTTCAGCTCAGGCCTTTATACTTTTGCTTAGCTTCTTCATTCAAATCTGGTATTCTACCAGTTGAGCTACATCCACTTCAAATTTAAAATAATATAATTCAATGTATGGCATGAGGTAGAAAATGAAGCAGGAAGTGTTGCAAGTTTTGGAACTGGGTGATAGATACATGTGGAATATATGCAGGTTCATAGTACTATTCTATTTATTTTTGTTTAAATCTGAAATTTTGCCTCTCAAAGTTAAAACAAAAAAAAGCAAAACCTGGGTATAGTGACACACGCCTGTAATCCCACTCAAAAGGAGAAAGCTGGAGGAGTGCAAATTCACATCCAGCTTGGGCTACAGAGTGAGACCCTAACTCTTTCCTCTGCCCCCGCCCCCAGATAGTGCTGGGCTCACCACCATCAAGGTCATCTCTTCCTTAAGGTCATCATATCGCTCTTCCAGGCGACTGAACTCATTCAGAAGGTTCTGATACCTTAGCCGCTCGTCATTCAGATCAAGTTCCAGTTGTTTCGTTTCTTCTACTAACTTCTTCTCCATAGTTTCTAAAAAGAAAGAAAAAAGGGGATTTGCAGAGCAAAGGTGGTTTTCTACAAGACGGCTCCCGCAAAACTTTTTGTTTTGTACGTGGGTTTTACTTTTAGTATAAGAATATCCACTGAATGCAGAGAAAGCAAAATGTGACCCCCAAAGGAGAAGTCAGAGACAGCCAGGTGCTGGTGGCTCATGTTTATAATCCTACTTATGAGTCTGTGGTCTGTGGATCATGGTTTTAAGCCAGCCTGGGCTGACAAATCCACAAGCCCCTTACCTCCAACTGACCACCAAAATGCTGGAAGTAGAGCTGTGGCTCCAACTGGTAGAGTGGGAGCCTTGAGCACCAAAGCTAAGCAGAGCACAAGTTCCAACAATGGCACACATAGAACAAGGCAGAGACATTTCCCAAGGGAGTGAAGCCAACTCTCCAGAGCTTGTCTGTTTCTCCATTTCCTAGCTATCATTAAGTACATGGCGCTCTCAGTCTCCTCCTCCTCTTTTGCTAACTAGATACAGTGCTCATGCTTAGTCATCTCTGTTATCTATTTCTTCGCTAGCTCCCATGAGCTGCTTGGGGAACCCTAACTTTTCCATCCAAACTCCTTCCCCCTGCCCCCCACTATTCTGTCTTCCCCAACTCCAGTGCTTGGATTGCTCTGGGCTGGGATGTGGTCTCACAGATTCATTTTTAGTGGAAGGGAGTACAAATTAAAAAAGCCTCTTGTGCTGGCTCTATATTTTAACTCCATGAGCCAAGTAGCCATGTTTTGTTTTTCCCCGGTCCTGGGGCTTGAACTCCAGGCCTGGGCTCTGTCCCTGAGCCTCTCTGCGCTCAAGATTAAAACTCTACCACTTGAGCCACAGTGCTACTTTCAGCTTTTCTTGAATAGTTTATTAGAGATTAAGAGTCTCACCGACTTTCCTTCCCAGGCTGGCTTTGAACTCTGATCCTCAGATCTCAGCCTCCTGAGTAGCTAGAATTACAGATGTGAGCCATTGGTCCCTGGCTGAACCAGTCATTTTGTAACAATAAGCTTCCCATCACCACACTCTTTACTCTCACAGTCTGTGGATGTGCGTCCATTTTCTCTTCCTGCTTCAACATTTCTGTGTTTTGTACTTCCATCAGGCAAGCACCATGTCACAAGTGATACTGCCAAGCCTATCACAGTGCTTCCCTAGTGCTGCTTTCACGTGTCATGAATGAATGAATATCCCCAGAAATAAATGGCCTCCCACATACCTACATACAAATGTACATTTCATATATATATATATATATATATATATATATATATATATATATATATATTTGTGTGTTGGTCCAAGGGCTTGAACTCAGGGCCTAGGTACTATTCTTGAGCTATTTTTATTTTGCTCAAGGCTGGCACATTACCACTTCAGCTACATCTCCACTTCCTATTTTTTGGTAGTTAACTGGACATAGGAGTCTCACAGGCTTTCCTGCTTAGGCTGGCTTCAAATCATGATCCTCACACCTCAGATTCCTGAGTATCTGGAATTATAGATTGGTACTAGTCATTTGTGCCCAGTTATATCTACATTTTTTTTAATCTATGCTTAGTATTTTAGTGGTTCTGTCTCTCTGCAGAATATTGACAAACACAAACTAATATGACTATTCTAACAAATGACCTCATTAACCCTCCCATCCACAGGCACTTCTCCTCGATTTCCTCATTACTAATCAGGTCCCATTACAGTTTTGATATCTCATCCTAAATTGTTAGGACATTTTTGTCTTTTTTTGTGGCGGGGCAGTCCTGGGGCTTGAAATCAGGGCCTCAGCACTGTCCTTGATCTTTCTCAAGGCTAAGGTTCTACCACTTGAACCACAGCACCATTTCCAGCTTTTTCTACATATGTGGTACCGAGGAATCAAACCCAGGTCTTCATGCATGCTAGGCAAGCACTCTACCACCAGGCCAAACTCCTGGCCCCTATTTTTTTTAATTTAATTTTTTTTATTGCTGTTAGAAACAAGCCCACCATGCATGCTACGCCAGACTGCAATACACTGTTCTGAGTAAGCTTCCCTATTATTTTTCCCTCTATTATGACCACCAAGACCAGCATTCAGATCTGACGGGAAAGGGAAGAGGGTTCTGGCCCCCATTTTTAATACTCCATGAACCAGGTAATAGTGGCTCATGCCTGTAATGCTTGCCACTCAGGAGGCTCTAATCTCCAATTAGCCCCACCAAACAAGCTCTACCACTTGCCTGATGGCTCAAGTGGTAAAGCACCAATGGTGGGCAGCAAAAGCTAAGTAGAAGCATGAGTCCCTCAGTTCATGCCTCAGAATCTGCACAAAAAAAAAAAAAAGCAGAAAACAAGCCTGAGGGTTTCCCACAAATGAAAATGGAAATGAAAACATTTTGAGGAGAATCTTGACTAGCTCTTTGGCATTGATCATTACATAGAAATACATGTTTGAGATGATATGCTATTCCCTATAACTACATATAATTGTCAATTAAAATATAAATAAATAAAATAAATAGGCACACATATCTCTAATACATTAGCTTAAGAATTCTTACCAAAACAACAGGTACATTGTAAGTCATAGCTTACAAACCATGTATGCAGAACAAATTATTTTTTAAGCAAGATTACATATGTATCCTCTCTGTATATCACCTTTATGATAAAATTTAAATTAAAAAAGATTGCATATGACATTAACTGAGAGAACATACTAGTACATGAGAGACCAGTTATTATTAGTAAACTAATTCAACCAAAATGTTTGGGTTCTTGTTACTTTTAAGTGTGGGGAATATACTGATAATTGTCTCAACTTGCGAAGCTCAGGGAGCCTTGTAACTGCTCATAGGCTGCTGAGGGAGATGGTTGGTGTGTAGTTAAGTGGGCCCACCAGCCTTACCAGTCATCTCTTTTGCCTGCTCCACGATGCGGTGATTGAGAACTTCTTTCTCCTGCTTCAGCAAACTATTTTCTTCCTTCAGATTCGATACCAGCTATCAAAAGAAAAGAGAGAACTGAGATATACAGACCATGCAGCCATCACTTCTGCCTTATAAGACATGCTCAGTTAAGTTGAGCCATCCGGCAAAGCTGTCTCTCCAGATAGCCTTCCTGGAAACCACTATGAGACCTTGTAGATGCCTCTTTAGAACTATAAACTGCTCCACTGGACTAGACACCCCTGGAGGACAAGGATGGGGAGGGTGGTGACTCTACAAATGACTGGCATCTAGAAACCATTTATTCTTAACACCATGAAACTACCTCAACACTAGAACAAAGTTCATATGCACCTATAATCCAAGTAGGGAGATTAAGGAGGTTGAAATGGGCATGAAATTACTTTGGAATGTTTATGAAAGACCTTCTCATGCTTCCTCTAACTTATTTTGAAAAAGAGAATTTCTTTTTCATTTACTTTGAAGACTTTTGTAAGGACCAGTCCTTTCATCCCATGTTTTACAAAAGCACTGGAACTGCTCAGTAAAAAATGGCTAATATAAGCTTGGCACCAGTGGCTCATGCCTGTAATCCTAGCTGTAGTCCTCACTCTTCAAGAGGTTAAAACCATGAGGATTCAGGTTCAAAGCCAGCCCAGGCAGAAAAGTTCACAACACCCTATCTCCAGTTAACAAGTAAAAAGCTGGGGTAGAGGCATGGTTCAAGTGGTAGAGCACCAATATTGAACAGAAAAAGCTAAGTGGAGCATGAGGTCCTGAGTTTAAGCCCTAGAACCAGAAGAAGAAAAAAAAAGGAAAGAAAAAGTCAACCAGGATTCTGGCAAACAGTGACAGCAGACACAGTCAACTCTGGCTTTGTTAAAGATGGTAATCTCAGTGGAATTTCTCTGAATTTGATGACTATTTTCCAGTAAGCCTTCTACTGAGGTACTTTCAGAAACGATCTCCCCATTACTTGAGGGTCTTGCTTCTTCCAACAAATTAGCAGGGGTGGAAGAGGACTGGGGGTGGCTTTATCTGAACAGCACCCCCTGGCTATGACCACTGTGTGGGTATGTGGACTTGCAACATGTGACTGTAGGTTTCCAGAAGGATTTCCACCCTCAGGTACTAATTACTCATTATTTGATTTGCTTTCTAACTATAGCAGGCTTTCCACTTAAGAAAGGGACACTTGGGAAGCAACAGTAGGAGGATTGTGATTTGAGGCCAGCCAGGACTATAATGACTACATTTAAAGAACAGTATATAAATACTATGGTATGAATTTGTTCCCCAAATTTCACATGCTGGAAACTTGATCCTCAAATTCATGGGCTATTATCTGTGACTGGGCCATGAGGCCTTCACTCTCTTCAATGGAATAACCCATTAATGAATGAATGGGTTATTGAAGGTAGAAACAGTGCTCTTTCTTGGGGACACTGGCTCTATGCCCAGTGATGCCTCTGCCATGTTCTAATACTGCACAAAGCCCTAGCCTGATGCTGGCACCATGTTCTTCAACTTCTCAACCTCCAGAACCATGGGCTAAGTAAACCTCTTTTCCTATTCAGCCCAGTTATTTTGTTTCATGGGGGAGCAATGTTTGAGAATTATAGAGATGAAAACCAAACTGACTCATATTTGTGTTATACCTCTGATTAAAATGAATGTTGAGCTATATATACCATATCAAGATGACAGCATATTTACTTGTGCAAGGAATAGAAGAGTTCAGTTCCTACCTGCTCAGTTTCCTGTTTATATCTATCTGCTCGTTCTTCAATGGATTTTTTCTCTGACTGGGTTTGTTCCAGGTCTTTCCGGAGCTTGGCAATTTCTTCCTGTAGACTCAGGACCCGTCCAGTGGCAACCTTAGCCTCCTCCTCACTTAGCTGAAGACGTTCCAAGTCACTTCGTAGTTTCTCAGTCTCAGAGTTATATGCTCCTTCCAGATTGGTCAGTTTCTCCATGAGACATTTATAGTCTTTATTCTTTAAACAAACACATAAGGAACAATAAGTAATGAAGAAAACAAACCAGCTAAGTAAAAAAATTAGACTCTTGCTATATATCATCACAATCCTGATATAGTACCTAACTAAATTTGCAGCACTGAAACGATTACAATACTCCTTTTGCACATTTCCTTTGCATAAAGAATAGATAGGGATAGACATTAGTTTCCACCTGCTCAACATTTATAACATAACCAGGGCCTTCTGGTGAAATAGTTGGAAGAAAATGCAACCCAACTGTCTTACATGATATGCAATGTACATGTGATTTTCTCATAATCCATAAACTGGTGAATTCTTGATTTTATTCTTTTTGCCAGCCTGGGCTTGAGCTCTGGGCCTGGGTACTGTCCCTGGGCTTCTGTTTGTTCAAGGTTAGTACTTTATATGTAAGCCATAACACCACTTCCGAACTTTGCTGTTTATGTAGTACTGAGGAATAAACCCAGGGCTTTATGCATGCTAGGCAAGCATCTACCACTAAGCTACATTCCCAGCCCAATTTTGTGACTTAATTTAGAAATAGAGGAATTGTATAGTTTGTCTTGAAAATAAATCAGAGGGTTATTAAAAACCATGTAAAGGGGCCAGGAGTTTGGCCTAGTGGTAGAGTACTTGCCCAGCATACAAAAAGACCTGGGTTTGATTGCTCAGTACCATATACATAGAATAAGCTGGATGTGGGGTACTGTGGCTCATGTAGTAGTATTCTAGTCTTAAGAAAGCCCAGGGACAGTGCTCAGGCCCTGAGTTCAAGTCCCAGGACTGGCAAAATAAAATATAAGGCTGAGTGCTGCTGGCTACTGTCTATAATTCTAGCTCAGAGTTCAAGCCCAGGACTTGTATGTGTATAACACACACACACACACACACACACACACACACACACACACACACACACACACTTTTGCCTTATTCCTTAGAATTGTAACCTGAAGGGTGACTACAAATGATGATAATCCCAAATGATGATGAGCTTATTCTCATTTCTATGCTCAAGCTTTCATTCTTTAACTTTGTGCTGAGACTTTATAAAGGGTTAGATCAAGCGAGACCACACTAAAATGGTCCTGATGGGTTTTTGCAGGGATCCACTCTTAGGGTTCCTGGGTAAACCTACCTGCTCATCCACCTTACGCTGCAGCTGCATGATCTTGTTCTCCATGCCAATGTGGAGCTTCTTGTAGCGCTCCACAGAGCGAGCCTCAATTTTGAGTTTCTTTAGCTCCCGCTTGGCCATCATCCGCCGGAAGCAGCACTGGAGGTAGATGAGGGCTTGCAGGCTCCTCTTGTAGTGTGTGCGAGCCAGCCAGCCCCGGACCCACTTCTGAATGATAACTGCTTTGTGCTCACGGAGGATCTGCAGCGAAGACAAATAAGGTGAGAGCCTGGACCAGATTCCCAACCCATGTTAAGCTGAGGAGCCAGATATAACAGAAAAAAGCTGGGGCATAGTCATTCATGCCTGTGATCGCAACACTCCTGATGATCAGAAGACTCATGAATTTGAGACTCACTTATGCTCAAACCCGTAATTGCTGATTTATTTGAAAAAAAAAAAGGTATATGGAGAGGTGACCATGCTAAGAATCTTGAGATGGGGAGATATTATTTTGAATATCCAAAACGGGACCTAAATAGTATCAGAATTGTTTATATAATAAGAAGTGGGCATGAAAAGTCAGACATGTTGAGATGATGTGGAGACAGAGCAGAGATGAAAGTGATGTTGCTATAAGCACAGGGAACGCTGGCAGTCCCTGGCAACTGATCTGGAAAAGGCAAGGACTGGGATCCATACTGCAGCTTCTGTGGAAAGTGCAGCACTTTTGCATTCGTACCCTCCCCAGAAATGAGAGAAACAATTCCTGTTGCTTAAAGCAACCAAGTTTGTGGGGTTTTGTTTTGTTTTTGGTAGGTCATAGGGCATGAACTCTGGGCCTGGGCACTGTCCCTAAACTCTTCAGCTCAAAGCTACCACCCTACCCCTTGAACCACAGCCCCGTTTCCCATTTTCTAGTGAGTAACTGGAGATAAGAGTCTCATGGTCTTTAGTGCCTGGGCTGGCTTTGAACCTTGATTCTCAGATCTCAGCCTCCTGAGTGGCTAGGATTATAGATGTGAGCCACCACACCCAGACAAGTTTGTGGTTTTTTATTATACATTCATGCTAATTCTTTTTAAAAATTATCCAGACAAGAGGATAAAGGAGAGATAAATCTTCCTTGGACATTGTTTTGTGAGTAAATGCATGCAACTATTTAATGCTCACAAATATGTTTCAATGGTGGCCAGTCTCTCTGTGGTTCCTATGTCTACAATGACCCTCTTGGGCCAATGCATGATGCAGAATGTGATTGTTAATAGAATGAAGGAATGGGGTTGAAAATAACACCTCACCTTGTGATAGCGGTTTCTGGCCAAGTAGCCTCGCAAATGTGACTGAAGGACGATAGTAGCAGCTCGTCTAATCTTGTACCTCCTGCGGACCACATACATGCGCCAGTACTTCTGAATGATGGTGGCTGCCTTGGTTCTGCGCAGAAACTTAGCATAGCTGATCGGAGAAAGGAGCAGTGTATTGTAGCAATCGGAAAAGGGCAACACTCAGTGTCAATGTCTTATGCATAATGACCACTGCTTCTGTTGCCTTAATCTAACAATGTGCACCATGAAGCAACATTCATATTTACTTATATTTGTAGTTTCTCAATGTCTTTTGCTTCCATGATCTCACCTGAGGCTCCACTAATTCTGAAAAGGGAGATATGCCTTATTGCTGGAAAGAGAGAAGTTAATGAGGGATCATGCTTCCTACATCTGAGCTCCTTATTCTGCTCTTCTATTCTCTGCATAGCAGACTGATGTACCCATCAATCCTATCTGCGCAGATCAGGAGCTATCTTATAGCTATCCACAATTAATGCCCAACTTTTTCCTGAGTATTTGAGTACATGATCTTTGTCTATAATTCATGTCTATTTGCACATCTGAAGTAATATTGTCTTAATATATAACCACACTGAACAGTATCTAATCCTTTTTCAGATTTTACAATGTTAATTGCTCCCTAAATGAAGTTTTTAGTAACTAGTTCCTGTGTATGACCATTCTAATTAACATATGATTTTTTTTTTTTTGGTGCTGCTACCACTTGGCTTTTTTGCTCGAGGCTAGTGCTCTACCACTTGAGCCACAGTTCTACGCTCAACATTTTTCTGGTTAATTGAAGGTATGAGTCTTATGGACTTTCCTGTCCAGGCTGGATTTGAAACAGGACCCTCAGATCTTAGGCTCCTGAGTAGCTAAGATTACAGGTATGAGCACCCAACTTACACATGCCTTCTTTACACTCAACAGAGAAGTATGAAATGTAAAGGTCTGAAGGCCTGAGTTGGCTGTACTTTATACCTACCATCTAGCCTGGTAGCCCCGCACGTATCTCTGCACAGTAATGGCAGCCCTCTGCATCCGCAGGTACTTCTTCCTCAGCAGCCATCCTCGGATGGTTTTCTGAATCCGGATGCAGGCAGCCCTCAGTTTGTCTGCCCGGAGCTTTTCTAGATAGGCCACTTGACCAGCCCGGAAGAAGATCTTTGTCTTACCAAACTGATATTTGTCCTTGTCCTATATTAAGGAGAAAAAATTATTTTCAGAAATAAAGACTAAAATAATATTTAAAAAGAAAAAACAATCAAAAGAATCAGTAAAGGGGTGAATCTATTCAGCTAAAACTTAAGCTACACACAATAAACTAAGGCAGAAAGATTTTTTGACCCTCTGTCAGAGGTGCAAATAGAAAGGATTCTAGAGAAATTGTAGTTATTTTCCATAATTAGTCTACCTGAAATTATTATCTGAAGGCCAAAACTTGGCTATGGATTACAGGCTGCTTTTATTTGCTCATTTGTATTTAAATATCTCAAGGGAATGGAGACATGGACACATCCCCTGACCCAGGCATTAAGCATTACATCAGGCTGTGTATCCCATGGATGGGCTGAAGGGGAAAAAAACACCAGTTTGAAGAATAAGACAGAAAGAAACACATACGAAACCAAGGTTCAAAAACAAAACAATAAAAATAATTAGGTATTTTTATTCAAGTTAAGTTCCTAACAGTTATCTCTTGCCTTGAATGTTTCCTAAAAATAAAGGAATAACTTCATGCATGTGTTTAAGAATCCAAATTCAAACACATCCCCCCAAAATAGAATCACTTAGATGGTCATTGACTTTTGTGCCTAAACAGAGCTGAACAGTTGACATGAATGCTATGATTCACTCTACCTAGAAACATGTACATTATTAACCATTCTCATACCAAAAAAAAATTAAATTTATACACAATGGTTACTATGTAATCAAAATTCTAAGCCAAAACAGGTCTACCATTTAAGCCAGATGTGTCTTGAAGAGCTTTCTGCCCTAGGTTGGCTTCAAACTCTCAGGTGGCTAGGATTACACGTGTGAGCTACTGGTGCCTGGTGTCCATTATCTTTAAGGCATTTTACTTAACTTTAAAATACATTGCTAACAAGATGGACTTTGGCGCTGGGAGTGTGGCCTAGTGGTAGAGTGCTTGTCTAGCATGCACGAAACCCTGGGTTTTATTCCTTGGTTACCATATACACAGAAAAAGCCAGAAGTGGTGCTGTGGCTCAAGTAGTAGAGCACTGGCCTTGAGAAAGCTTAAGGACAATGTCCAGGCTCTGAGTTCAAGCCTCAAGTCTGGCAAAAACAAAAACAATAAGATGGACTTTGTCACTTGAGATTAAGACTCATTTTTTCCCCTTAAATTATGTATCACTTTGCCTGGCGTCTGCAATAAATGAGTCAGGTAAGATTTTATTCATAATGATCAAACTCTAAAGGAATGTGTCTGAAGTCTGGGTGTAGGCCTTGTTACACTTTTTCCTCATAGTGAACCATCATCATCATCATCATCATCATCATCATCATCATCATCATCATCAGTGCTAGCATCCCAAAGACCTCGATTGCTGAGACAGCCCCTAACTACCCCCATCTCACACAAAAACAATCTGGATTAGTGATACTAACACAAAAGTTTTCCAGGCTTTTACACATCAGAATGGCAGCACCAGACAAGGAAAGTGAAAAGTCTTTCTCACCAGTATGAGTTTCTCTAACACATTCTTGCAGGTTTGCTTTCTGTCACCCAGTACATCCTTTTGTTTCATTAGGACCCGGTAACGGCTGAAAAATTCCTGATAAGTCCACCTATAAAACGACAATCACATGAGCGTAAGGTACTAGGAAGCTGTCCCAATAGGCCCCTTATATGGAAGCTGGCAGGCTCACCGGGAGGGGAAGCCTGCTGCACTGATTCGGATGGTTTCCAGGACACCACATGCTCTCAGCTGCTGAACAGCCCTCTTCTCATCAAACCTACATGCACAGATAACAGCATTAATCTCTGAAGAACCAAGCTGAAGCCCCGCTCCTCAGGGGAACTCACATGCATTTGTAAGGAACAAAGTAGATAAACTAGAAAAGGTATTCAGAAACTGAAGCAATAATCCAAACAGAATAAAGATTTACTTGAATTATTTTTCTCCTTGAGTTTGGCAAATGTTACACTATGTGGCAACTTTTTGTTCTGTGGCTGAGAAATGCTTACGTGAAGGGGAACTTGAAGTCATTGGGCTTGATGCAGCGCACGTAGTGAGGGGTGGTGGCGTTGAGGGTCTCCATTAGCAGGTGAAGGGAGTTTCGGAACTGTGAGAGAAAGGGTGACGAGGGCCATCAAGTCAAAGCAATTTAGAATTCTCTTCCTATGGCATCAATGAATATGACCTTTACTAACTCTGAAGGTGACCTACCTTCAAAAGGGAAGCTGCTACTACACAAGCTAGATGCCGTGGCTCATGCCTGTAATCCTACCTACTCAGGAGACTGAGATCTGAGGATTCAGGTTCAAAGCCAGCCTGGGCATTAAAGACCGTGAGACTCTTATTTCCAATTAACCACTAGAAAACCGGAAGTGGTGCTGAGGCTCTAGGGGTAGGTGATAGCCTTGAGCTGAAGAGCTCAGGGACAACGCCAAGGCCCAGAGTTCAAGCCCCACAACCAACAAACAAGAACAAAAAATTGCCTAAACTTTACCATTTAATTCAGACAGACAGACAGACAGACAGACAGACAGACCAGAGTTTTGTGTGTGTGTGCATGTGCGTGATATTGAGATGGAGAATATTATTCTGGGAAAGGATGGTGTGTGTAATAGAAGTGCTTTCTCACTCTTGCATCCCATCTGGGAGGAAGGGAGCGTGGCAGCAGTAGCTTCCTGAGCTTACCTGGTGCCCCACTGTTTTCTTGTGCTCTTTGGCCATCTGGCCTGGTCTGCCTTTGGTGGGCTTTACCGGAGTGCGGCTGAGCGGTGTGCGCCCTGAAGAGGTGGCTGAGGTTGGGCTGATGGCCTTTTCGTCATCTTGAAAGAGTTCTGGTAGCATCTTAAACTGAGCCAGGGACAGCAAGAGGAAATTGTATTTTTAATATAAGTCCCAGCATCCACTCCTTTCCACCCCCACCCCAGCAAACAGACACAAAGTAAATGCCCAAAGAACCAATTAAGAGTTTTCTTGAATATATCCTGATTAGAGTATGCCTATCCATGATTACCTTGCTTGATTTAAGAACTTTAATTTGTTCTTCAAAAACGGTGTCTTTGTTCTTTTCAAGAAAGCCTTCACACTGGTATTCAACCTAAAAACACATGGGAAATTACCTTTAAGTAACAGGAGTTTTGAATATATATTTTCATCATCGGCAATGCTTAGGCTATATGACCAGCTCTCATCATCATCTTTTTTTAAGAAACCAGTACAGTTCCTGGTAACAAATGTGTTGATTCTAAAGGTGTATGTGTACATACACGTGTATACACATACACAAACACATTTATTCACATGCACACACATATAGATAGCTTGTGTGTAAGTCCATCTCCGGATTTGCTGAGCAAATTACAAAATTTGTGAAACAGTATGTCACCATGCTCTGAATTGATCACAGAAGACAACACAGATCCATGAACTCTATTCTGAAACCTGAAGAAATAGCTATGGTTTAGAATTCAGAATTCTTCACATATTTATTAGATGTGCAGTTACGTATACATACTGTTTTAATAACTCAAGAATAGTCTAAGGCATCAATCTATAAAATATATAATATCCATCTATAGTATAATAATATTTCTACATGGAGACATGCAAATATCCACCATAACTGGAATAAAGACAGTAAATAATCTCATGTTCATTTCAGTGATCTAGTTGAGCTGCTAAGTAAGCTATGGAAAGACTTAGCTTTCAGAATTTCCTAGATCTCAAAATTGCAGATAAAAGATTGTATTTCACATTTATTGTGCATATAATTCAATTTCAATTAAAGAAAAACAATTGCTTTTCTACAAGATTTTAAAGAAATCAAGTATAAGGAAGAAAATAGTCTTTCTTCACTATTAAATTTTCCCTCTCCTTAGGAATTACAAAATAAAACAGATATAGCTTCCTTACTTTGTCAGCAAAATGTTGAATGATGAAAGCTTTGTTTGACAGACGGGGCTTTTCAAAAAGTGCACATTTGTTCAAGTGTGTGTTGTACAATTTCTGGGCCCAAGTGTCATCTGTACCTTTGGGCATCTACATGGAGAAGAAAAAGAAGGAAAGAAGAAAATAAGCTGAATACTGAGACTCTTTTGTTGCACTGACTGTCAAGAGACTACTTTTGGCTTTTACCTAAAGGTTTCCAAATTCTATCTGCACATCTGTTTGTTTGTCCATTTGTTTCTCTGTCAGTCTGTTTCTGCCTGTTTATTTGCCTGTCTGTCTTATACCTGGCATGAACTCAGGGCTTAGATGCTGTTCTTTAGCTTTTATGCTCAAGGCTGGTGTGCTGTCACTTGAAACACAACTACATGTCTAGCATCGTGCTGGTTAATTGAAGATAAAGGGTCTCACAGACTTTTCTGCCTAGGCTAGCTATAAACCAGGATCCTCAAATCTCAATCTCTTTAGTAGCTGAGATGATTGTCACCAGTGCCTAGCTGTCTTCCATTTCTTTTACTAAATTCTGTCCCTAAAAAGAATGCATTAAATATAAGCAAACTAAAAACCAAAGGGATAAAAAAACTAGTAGCAAGTAACGTATTTCATATGAACTATCATATAACATCATTACCTGAAACAAGAAGGGAAAGTATCCCACTTTTGCTTGTAACTAAAACCCTTGGGGTACAGTGTCCTTTCAGAATGAAAGGGTGACAGTTACATGTTGCCACAATGACATTTCATGTGGCACATGATGGTACATGTTGTGGTACACCAACGACTCTCTGCTTGAACCCATTATTTTCTGACCTTAGCTCGCTCTCCTTACAGTCCAGGTACCCCCGAAAGTCATCTTACCTTGCATTCCTCATCCAGCAGGTCTAGAATCCCCAGCTTTGATTCTATTAGATTAATACACGGCTGATTATCATAAAAATCTATGAGTGTCCATGGGATTTGTTCTTTCATATACTCTTCTTGTTCCAGTTTGAAGACATGCTAGCACAACAAAGAAAATGAAAGTAGGCATTATTGGACCAAATCTTCCATTTCTGGAGTCAAGAAACATTTTTCATTAAAATGCTAAGACATTAATATAATTGAGGCAATAATCCTCTTGTGGGAGAAGTATGTTTGACACAGAAAGAGCACATAAAAACTACAAATAGAAAAAGAAAAGCTCAGATACATAAAGTTCTTGGTGAATAAGTATGTGTGTATGTATATACGTGTGTACATGTGTGCATGCATGCATGTATGCAAGTATGTATGCATGTACCTATAGATAGGATATCAGTGGGTATAGCCTAAGCTGGATCAATCTATCAATCTATCTATCTATCTGTTGTATAGCCCCAGCTGTCCTGGAACTCACTATGTTTAGACTCACAATCCTTCCCAAGTTCTGGGATATATACCACCTTCAGTGGGCCAAAAAATATTTTTAAGAGCTGATAAATGGATCTCCCTTAGTGATTAGATTATGTCTATTTCCAAACCACACCACATACTTCTGCTTTTTTGGAGAGGGCTGCTAACAATCTATGACAAAGGAATGGCCTTGGCTGACACAGATCAACTAAGCACAGTGGATGCCCTCCAGATTACTCAACAGCCTGGGCAAAGCTTGCAGAGTAACAAACTCTCCCAAAGGACTATGGTGCTGAAGTCCACATGCCTCTAAATTATATAACACCTATTTTTCTTATTCTCAGTCAAGGAATCTAGAACACATTTTTCTGAATTCTACATCCCACACTTCAAAAGGAGCTACAAGCACAATTCCAATCGATTGCTTATTTCTGCCAAAGATTTCAACCATCATCCACATGGCTGCTTCTCATCTCCAGTTACTCACTGAATCAAATACACACACACACACACACACACACACACACACACACACACACACACACACAGAGGGAGAGAGGGAGAGAGAAAGCGCCAGCGCCCTTTGGAAACATATAGATAAAACAGACAAATGGAACTGGATTTCAAATAGTTATCATCTTATAAAGGTAAGCTGACAGGCTGTGAGGACAGAGCCCTTGCCTATTCTGGACACAGGGCAATAGGGATGGGAAGGAAAGGCTCAACAAGACCTGAGCTGGTCCAGATGGGGAGAACAATCCAGTCAGGCTTAGGCTGCTCTGTCTCAGCAGAGGCAGCCAGTGCTCAACCTCGAGTCTACAGATGCTAAAGACACTGCTTGTGCTTACAGGGTTTCTGCTTTTCCTTTCCCTGTCTTTCTTATCTTTGATGAGGTCTGTCACACATCTAGTTATGTAACTATGAAAGCACATATTTTCTATAGCCAGAACTTGAACTCTGGGCCTGGGCACTGTCCCTGAGCTCTTTAGCTCAAGGCTAGCACTCTACCACTTGAGCCACAGTGCTACTCCCAGTTTTCTGGTGATTAATTGGAGATAAGCCCAGGCTGGCATCCTCAGATCTCTGCCTCCTGAATACCTAGCATTACAGGCATGAGCCACCAGCACCTGGCTTAGGTGACCTCTGCTGCACATAATCCTCCTGTACCTGGAACTGATTCTCACTTTATTCTCCACTTATTGTAATGTCATTCTTAACTCCTTGACAGTCTAACCAGCTCTACTAAGCCCTAGTTTAGAAGGACAAAAAAACACTATGAATATTTATAGCATGCTAATCAGCAAACTTCTATTCCTTTTGATTAATGAGGTAAATAGGGTATTGTATATCACCAGGGTGCCTTGATGGATGGTACCAATATCTTCCAAAACAGTGAATTCTATCTTTCTAAAAATTCCACTCATTTATATGCAGTGTCTTACATTGACAAGAGAAGCACTAGTCTAGACTTTAAATAGGACTTATTCATTATACACAGGCATCTGGTTTGGAAAACTCCATGATGTAACAAAAATTCTGGATGGTCCATTGTCAAAAAACATAGGCATGAGTTCAATATGACAGAGATCCTTGGTCAAATGGCTCCAAGTAATTAATCTGCCAACCACATGGTTTCTGAAAACCACTTCTGTAGCTTAGGAGGCAAGCCTATGTTGTTAAACTCATTAAAGACCCCGAACTCCTAGAGACAGCTGATAAACCATGGGTGTGGACACACAAGAGTAGGAGGGTAAAGTCCTCTGATGACAAAGTGAGTAGGTTGCTTCCTCAGGATCAGGAAACATGGAGGTCATCAGTCAGACAGCAGGACGGAAGGAAGGAAGGAAGGAGGGAGGGAAGGAGTAAAGGGGAAGGAAATGAGATGAAATCTACTTCTATATATCTTTTGCTATCCTCACAGTATTATTTCTATATCCTCTATTGCTTTTTATTATTCTTGTTAACAAACCAGTATCTTTGAACTTTTACATTTTGTTTACCCATGTGTCTAAGATGGTGATAAATACATGTTCTACCACTGAGCTATACTTGTATGTAATTTTTTTTATTGTAATGTATAGAGGGGTCACAGTTACATTCGCCAGAGTACATCGTTTCTCACACATTGCCACCCCCTCTCTGTTTTTGTCCCCATTTTCCTCCTCCCACCCTTTCCACTTTTATGTATTTTTTTTTTTTTTGCTGTTCTCTGGGTCATGAGGCTTGGGCACTTGGGCACTGTCCCTGAGCTCTTCAGCCTCAAGGCTACTGCCCTACCCTTGAGCCACAGCACCACTTCCTTTTCTGGTAGCTGAGAGATAAAGAATCTCACAGACTTTAGTGCCCAGGCTGGCTTTGAACCACAATCCTCAGATCTATCTCAGTATCCTGAGTAGCTAGGATTATAGGAGTGAGCCACTGTACCTGGCTACTTTTATGGTTTTGGATGGGTTTCCCCCCACCCCATTTTTTTGAGACAGTCTTGCTGATCTTGATTTCATCAATTGTAATAACCAACCCCTAATTTTGCATGGGATTGTCAAGGTCTGGTACTTAGTGTACATCATGCTAACACAGGGTTAAGATGCATACAAGTTTACATATAAGGAGCTACTAAGTGACAACATGAAGGGGCTCTGTGGGCTCAGATATCTGTTCCCTGAATTAGGACCTGATACATTTCCTGCTTCTTGGTGTTATTCCTAGATGAAGATAACTACTAATCATTCTTCTAATGTGACTGTTCTGTGTGTGTGTGCCAGTACTGGGCTTTGAACTTAGGACCTCACTGTGTTGCTTGGTCTTTTTTTTTTTAACTCTGGGCCTGGGTGCTATCCCCGTGCTCTTCAGCTCAAGGCTACCATCCTCTCTTGAAGCCATAGCACCACTTCTAGTGGTTAACTGGAGATAAGAGTCTCATGTTCTTTAGTACCCAGGCTGGCTTTGAACTGGAATCCTCAGATCTCAGCCTCTAGAGGAGCTAGGATTATAGGCGTGAGCCACCATGCCCGGTTTGTTGCTTGGCTTTTTCTGCTCGGTTACCATTCTACCACTTGAACCATGCCTCTATTTCTGTTTTTTTGCTAGTTAATTAAAGGTAAGACTTCCTCACATTTGTCTGCCCTGTCTGGCTTTGAAATCATGATTCTGATATCTCAGCTTCTGGAGTAGTTTTTTATTCCTTCTCTTGTTTATGTCTGTGATCTGTTCTCTTCTTCTCCCAGCCTGGAATGGGCCACAAGCAGCTAGGAGGATTTTTTTTGTGTGTGATTTTTTTTTTTAATCCCTAGTGCCTGAACAGTTTCATTCTTTTTTAAACCTTTGATGCAAATTTTAATTCAGTTCACTTCAAGGACTAGGCTTTAAACAAACACTAGAAATTTGAGAGAATGATTTATAGCAGAATAATATTCAAGAAAGAAGAAAAAAATCATACCATGTTGAATTGTTGCTGCAGCTTCTCATTTGCATAATTTATGCAAAACTGCTCAAAACTATTTATCTCAAATGTTTCAAACCTGTAATACCAAAAAATAAAATGGGAAGGAAAGAGAAGAAATAAATACTTGTTTTTCCTTTTTCCATTCCTGGGGCTTGAACCCAGGGCCTAGGGGCTATCCCTGTGCGTTTGTGCTCAAGACTAGTAGTGTTCTACTACTTGAACCAGAGTTCTACTTCTGGCTTTTTTGGTAGCTAATTAGATATAAAAGAGTTTCACAGGCTTTCCTGCCTGGGGTGGCTTTAAACCTTGATCTTCACATCTCAGCCTTCTGAGTAGCACGGATTACAGGTATGAGCCACCAGTGCCCAGCAAAATAAATGTAACTTTAGAAAAATATTCAAAATGTGCACATTAGGAAGAAAAATGAGAAATCATCAACATTATAAAACTTTTATCTATTCTCCTATGAAGATCAAGTTTCGTAAGCCACAAATATCAACTAGGTAATGCAGTAGGTTAACATCAGTGGAGAGACAGATTTTAAGGCCCCATCCTACAGAGGTACTCACTACTAGGAGTGTTTTAGGCTCATTCATCCCCAAGTAAGGAATACAGAATTACAATAAAGCCATCACTCAGGCAGTTTACAGACTCATAGCATGACTTACGTGCATACACATTGAATGGAAAAAGGAAAGACAGACAGGAATATTGTGGGTTCTTATGAAAAACTAAACCAGAGAATAAAGGACTAGGTAACAAAGAGAAGTCCAGTGTATATAACCAGTTTTAACAGCAAGAGGATATTCAAAAAAGGAAAATTAGCTAATGAAATTGGGGTTTTAGAAATGCAGCGATAATTTGCCACTAATTTACCACCTAAGAATCTGACAGCCAATTATTTCCACCTATGAGTTTAATTAAATAGCTCAAGTGTTGAGCTAACTTTTTGTTTTAGTTAAATTTTAGGCACCATGCAGTTATTCTTTTCTGGATTGTTTGGTTTTTGTTGTTATTGTTTTGTTTTTGCCAGTCCTGGGGCTTGAACTCAGGGCTAATGCACTGTCCTTGGACTTTCTAAAGGCTAGAGCTGTATCACCTGAGCCACAGCACCATTTCTGGCTTTTTTCTATGTGTGTGGTACTGCGGAATCAAACCCAGGTCTTCATGCATGCTAGGCAAGCACTCTACCACTAGGCCAAACTCCTGGCCTACTCTTTTCTTTTTTCCATGCTGGTAGTGGAGCTTTTACTCAGGGCTTTGTGCTCTCATTTGGCTTTTTTATTCAAGGCTAATACTCTACCAGTTGAGCCATCCCTCCACTTCCAGCTTCTTGCTGGTTAAATGGAGTCTCATAAGACTTCTGCCCAGTCTGGCTTTGAACTGTGATCCTCAGATCTCAGTCTGTAATATAGCTAGAATTTCAGACATGAGCCACCACCGGCCCTCAGCAACATTTTTTTCCCTCTTTTTTTCTTTTTTAGCCTCAAGCAATTGTATTATCATCATCAAGGTATGCCTGAATTGAAGTGAGTTCTCCCCTTCTCCCCATCAAATTAAATACTTTGATACTAAATACTTTCTGGAGAGAAATGTTCTCAGGGAAGGGGGAAATAAGGAAGTGTGGGGTAGCTCTCAGAACCCTGCTGTTTGCCATCTGCCCTTCAGCAGCACAAACTCAGTGACACAAGCAATCAGGAGCCAGAGGGCGCCTGGCCCCACCCGCCTAGAGCAAGTGGGGCGTGTCTCAGGACACCATTGGCTGATGGTCGTCCCTATTTGATGATGTGGCTGCAATGCTCGATCAGTATTTATCGAGCACTTTTTGTAGAATAAAGTTAGACCTGCACCAAGAGTCTGGTCTCCGGAGTCTGTGTTACTTTTGGGCTCCGCCACCATCTTATCCCCCCTTGTAGACGTCTGAGAAGGACGCCCACAAGGAAGAATGGTGGAGGGCTGAGTGTACTGTATACATACATGGACATGCCTTAATGAAAATCCTTTGTACAACTAATTAATAATTATTTTCTAAATGTAGAAAAAGAAGAGGGGGGAAAAAAGGAAGCAACACTCTCTAATAGGCCAGTAACCCATGTCCTTACCCATAAATGTCCAGCACACCAATAAAAGAGTGCTGCTTCACGGCAGAGTGGAGTGCCTGATTGA
Source organism: Megascapheus bottae (assembly GCF_031878675.1). Classification (NCBI taxonomy): domain Eukaryota; kingdom Metazoa; phylum Chordata; class Mammalia; order Rodentia; family Geomyidae; genus Megascapheus; species Megascapheus bottae. The sequence continues at coordinate 16,429,076 of NC_143533.1, read as the reverse complement.
CATGATCCACAATCCAGTTGAAGAGCTTGGCATAGATGTGCTTGGCCAAAGCATCCCGGGCATTTGTGGCCTGCAGCTTGGAGATGGGCTTGATGTACGTCTCTGTGGCTGTGGCCAGCTTCCGGTGGCAGAGCCAGTGAGACATCTCTTCATAATCCACGCCCATGAGGTCACAGAAAATACTCAGAGGTTCATGTTTGGGCTGTGGAAAGAGAACAGGTTATTTCTTAGGGCAATCAAGTAAGAATTTCCTGAACCAAGTAACAAAGAGGGAAAAGAGACAAGTCAACAATTTCTTTGTTAAAACAAACATTTAGATTACTCAATCCTGATGAGTGAGAATGGAATATTTATCCATAAACGAGCATCTAAGAGGCATTTTGCAATCTTTTTAGGGCTTATTTTGTAACATATCATCCTTGATTTTTCCTAGATGTATTAGTATGCCTCTTATAAGACATTCTGTGGGTCCATCAGAAAACCAACTAGATGATATTAGTTATCAGTGAACAAAAACAGACACAGTCCTCTTCTATCTAGAGCTTATTGTAACTGGGGGGGGGGGGTCATTGGAATACATTCAATTATTGCTTCCTAAAATGTAAAATGCCACAAAGAAAAAAGAGCCTGCCTGAATAGAATATGTGTTCTCTCCAGGGAGGCGGAGGCAGAATTGAGATCTGAAGGAATGTAAGGTGCAACTGAAGTAGGGGAGTGGTGAGGGTATTTTCTTATCTTTTTTTTCTTTTTTTGGTCAGTTGTGGGGCTTGAACTCTGGGGTGGGTACTGTCCCTGAGCGCCTCAGTTCAAGGCTAGTGCTCCTACTCCTTTGAGCCACAATGCCACTTCCAGTTTTCTGGTGGTTAATTGGAGATAAGAGCCTCACAGACTTTTGTGCCTGACCTGGCTTTAAACTGTGATCCTCAGATCTCAGCCTCCTGACTAGCTAGGATTATAGGCGTGAGCCACCAGCATCCAACTGAAGGATGAGGGTGTTTTCTAAGACAAGGAAACCACTGGGAAAAAGATTCTATGGTAGGAGGGAGATCATCCATGGGAGACACTGAAACTAAGTGAAACTAACTAGAAAACATGCAGGAGGAGCCAGACAGACAGGCAGAGGCTACATTGGGGCTGGTCTCACCCTCACAGGGCAGATGGTATGATGCTGTGACTTTTAAAATAACTCATATGTCCATATCCCCTAGAATGTCTTTTGTGGGACTCATATGCATAAGTCCATCCCTGTGCCCCAAAGTTATTGTACTTCAGGACTATTTGGAGGAGATGGGATGGAAGATGAATAATAACAAAACACTTTGAGTCCAGGTATGAAGATGGCAGAGGGAATCTTACTGAAAGCTGTGGAACAACAGAGGGATGGAGGATAAAGAATAACACATGTGGGGCCCCAAGTTTGGCCTAGTGGTAGAGTGCTTGCCTAGCATGCATGAAGACCTGGGTTCGATTCCTCAGTACCACATACATAGAAAAAAAAGCCAGAAGTGGTTCTGAGGCTCAAGTGGTAAAGCTCTACCCTTGAGAAAGTCCAAGGACAGTGCGTTCAGGCCCTGAGCTCAAGCTCAGGACAGGCAAAAAAAAAAAAAAAAAAAAAGAGAGAGAGAGAGTAACACATGCATGACTGACATACCAGGGACCCTCACACACACCAAAATATATTAACAGCCAGGGAGGCATTGGTGGTTCATGTCTGTAATTCTAGTTACTCAGGAGGCTGAGATCTGAGATCTGAGGGTCATGGTTTGAAGACAGCCCAGGCCAAAAAAATCTGTGAGACTCTTATCTCTAATTAACCACACACACACACACACACACACACACACACACACGCACACACACACACACACACACACACATCACAAGTCTTAAGTGAAAAAGTTAAAGGACCCACAATCTGTGTGTGTGTGTGTGTGTGCGCGCGCACGCACACGTGTGCTTGTGTGTGTGTACACACAACAGGAAAGTCAAACTGGTTCAGCGGGGGACGGGGGAAAGGGACAGATGGAAAAGGCAAATGCATGTGGACACGTACCAGGAACTAGAATCTGATAACATCAGAAAAACTTCAAATACACAGCTTCTAAAAAAAACTAACAAAACTAGGAGCTGGGGATGTAGCTTAGTAATAGGGCACTTGCCTAGCATAGGTAAGGCCCTGGGTTCAATTCCCAATACCACACATTAAATGAATGAATGAATGAATGAATGAATAGAAGAGCATCAACAAAAGAAAACCACCAGTCAACTACCATAACATTAAGCTTGTTCTGAACTTACAGGGATTGTGCAGCTGTCTGAATCTCGAGATGTAAATCCAACATTGCCTAAGTGAAGGATGCCAGCAAGTATTCGAAAGATTCCCATTTGATAAGATTCACTAATTCCTGAAACAGAGTAAATGGGCAAGCAATCAATTTCAGAGTAGTATTGAAATGATTATAGCAGAAGAGTTTACTTCTAGAACACTGTCAGATGCTGTAAGCAGAGAATCACAGGTAACAACACTTCCCTTTTACTGGATTAACACCATAGGCCCTTGGGCATCTCACAGGACAGGTGCTGCACCAGCCACTGCTTCCGTGTTCTCGGTGATAAGTAGCTTCTTCAAAGGATGTATGTCAATATAAGGTAAGACAACAGCACACCTAACACACTTTGGTACCCATGGTAAGTAGGAATAAACAGTATAGGCACACTTGAAATTTAAATATTTCATTAATTTTTTTTTAAATTTCTACTCCACATGTGAGCTGTAGCTCAGTAAGCTGTTTTAAGCTAGCTGATGCAATTATTTCCAAGTATAAATCGCTGAGATCCTATGATCTGAAAGGTTCAGTCTGGCTTTCTATGCTGGCCTGACGGATGAGTGTCCAAATACAGCTCTGGAAGAGGACCTGAAGAATAAGGTAGGATGGGAAAGCTGGACAGATTCTGGTGAGTATTTGATCTGGTTTCATATGTCAGTAAAGGAAATAATTACTAGAATATAAAAATGTAATAACAGTTAAAAAGTGGTACTACAATTATTTCCAAATATGTAGTCCTATGCAGGGAAATTGAGAATTGACCTTATAATGAATGTTTTTTGAGAACTCTTATATTATGGCTTTACCTAATTCATAATTTAGCCCTAAAAGTAAAATGCCAGTTTTATAATCTTTAATATGCACATAAATCATTAACAGATCTTGTTAAAAGACAGATTTAGGATCAGTGGGCCTAGAAGATCAAAAGATTGTACATTTTTAACAACCTCCACAGTGATCCGGAACCACACTTGGAGCAATACTTTTCATTTAAATTAACTCATTTAAGGGTTTTTTTTTTAAGAAACAAAAGACATGATTTTTTATCTTTTTTAAGATAGTTCTTTAAAAAATAATAACTTACCTTTGCAAATTGTAAAAACTACAGTTCCAAAAAATAATAATATCTGGGCCATTTCAAAACCACAGGACTGGGCCGGGAGTTTGGCCTAGTGGTTAAAGTGCTTGCCTAGCATGCATGAAGACCCGGGTTCGATTCCTCGGTACCACATACATAGAAAAAAGCCAGAAGTGGTGCTGAGGCTCAAGTGGTAGAGCTCTAGCCTTGAGAAAGTCCAAGGACAGTGCTCAGGCCCTGAGCTCCAGCCCAGGACTGGCCAAAAAAAAAAAAAAAAAAAAACAACCACAGGACTAATATAATGTTCAATCACTATACTAGTTCAGTCACATTTCTAAAAAAGACCCCCAAAACCAACCAGCCAAACATCTCCAAAATGTGAGCTTGTATAGGAACCTATTTCATTTAGCTTTTTTTTTGCCAGTCCTGGGCCATGAACTTAGGGCCTGAGCACTGTCCGTGGGCTTTCTCAAGGCTACAGCTCTACCACTTGAGCCACAGCACCACTTCTGGCTTTTTTCTATGCATGTGGTACCAAGGAATCGAACCTGGGTCCTCGTGCATGTTAGGCAAGCACTCTACCACTAGGCTAAATTCCCGGCTCTCATTTAGCTTTTTATAAAAATGTAAACAAAAAAAATACGTTGACCCCCTCCCTAATGCTTTAGTTTGTGAGTATGGTTTTTAAACAGCTTTCTAGAGAGATAATTTGCATGGCACAAAATTAAGTGCTCAATGGTCTTTGGAAGAGTTAAAAAATTATGTAACCATTACAAAAATCTAATATTTTAACAGTTCAATCACCCCAAAGGAAATTTGTGCCAATTTGTCTGAATGTATTCCATCAGGTATATTAACTTGCTGAAATATTCACTGCTCACACATGTAATCCTAGCTACTCAGGAGGCTGATCTGAGGACTGAAGTTGCAAGCCAGCTGAGGCAGACAAATCCATGAGATTCTTATTAACCAGCAAAAAGCTGGAAGTAGGGGCGGGGAATTTGGCCTAGTAGTAGAGTGCACAAAGTCTCAGGTTTGATCTAGCCTTGAGAAAGTCCAAGGACAGTGTATAAGCCCTGAGCTCAAGCCCAGGACTGGCAAAAAAAGCAACAACAACAAAAAAGGCTGGAAGTAGAGATTGGCTCAAGTGGTAGAATGCTTAGCCTAATAAGCAAGCTGAGTAATCAAAAAGCCCTGAGTTCAAGCCGCAGGACCACGGAAAAGTGAAATGACATTACCCAGCAGAGTGCAGGCCTGCCTGGTGTGGGCCATCTCCTTTGCATCATCCACTCCTTCAATCACAGGACTACCTCCTTGCTTTGTGTAATGGAAGTTATTTGCATCTCCTGCAATGAAGGAGAGATGAAAGTTTATAGTCAGAAACTACGATGTGTGCAGGTTGTGCAGTCTGGAGTGCTTCCTGTGTTTTCAATTATACTGTAACACAAATTTCCAAAAGTACATAATGGGATAAAATGTAAATACAAATATCTTAATTGATGAGATGAGCAGTACTTTTCTACAAGTTTAATTATCAGCTACATGCTAGAACAATTTCTTCAAATTCTTTGTTCAAGGAAGATTTTAAATGTATGCAAAATTTTTCAGACTAGAATATGAACCCTACATATTCTTCACTCGTCATAAACAAGCATGACCTTAAGGCCATCCCTGCTCTAGGTACACAGAGCCCCTCCCTCCTTCCCCAGGCCTATGAGTTAGTCATAAGTCATTTGCAGACTTTAAAAAAAATCACTTTACTCAAATATTTCAGTATGAAGTAATACTATATTTAACAAGTGAGTCTGGGACCCTCAGAAATTAATGGGGAGCAATACCAACATAAGACTAATGTTGCAGCATACCTAATCGTAGTGTTTTAAATTCGGGTAACTTTGCTGAAGCACAGAGCTGATAGAAGATATGGTAGTTTCTCTCTTCTTCTGCCTTTGGAGGAGGAAGAATTTTTAATTATAGCATTTAAATCTAAACCTCAGAAGATTCCATTGTAAAACATATATATTTTTTTTTAATTTTTAATTTTATTTTATTTTTGCCAGTCCTGGGCTTGGGCTCAGGGCCTGAGCACTGTCCTTGGACTTTCTCAAGGCTAGAGCTCTACCACTTCAGCCTCAGCACCACTTCCAGCTTTTTTCTATGTATGTGGTACCGAGGAATCGAACCCGGGTCTTCATGCATGCTAGGCAAACACTTTAACCACTAGGCCAAACTCCCGGCCCATAAAACATATTTTTAATATTAACCATAGTCATAAGATATAAGTACATTAGGGAGGCTAATTTTTTTGCAATATTCAACATTATTTTCTCATGACATTTTGCAATTTTCTGTGTGTCCAAACACTTGGCTGAAAAAAAAGATTATCCAATCTTTGCCATAGAGTCAACTCTCTGCTGTAGTTTGAAATTTGTGCTCTGTCTTTTGTGTCCTTTCAGTTTTTGTATTTTTTAAATCACTAACTATTCTCCAAATTAAAAAAAACATTTATAATTCTAAGGGTCATTCAAAAATGTTTCTTGAAAGTCTTTGCCTCACATATATCCCTATAATTACAATTACAGTAATAATGCTACATACAAAATTGAACTATATATATATATAAAATCAGCACATCTGTTGATTTGCAGTATATCCATATGTATAACTATTAGTATTAATAAAGTCAAGGTGAGATTTTTTTATGATTACAGAGCACTGATGTATGATATAGAAAATCTATCATGAGGAGAGAAGTCACTGATCAAATTAGCAACATACTGACAACTCCAACACTGAGTAGGGAAGAGACCAGTGGCTGAACATGCCCAACTAGAAAAGCAAGTGGGTCTGTTCCTTTGTACAGGAAGGATCACATCAGTCTGCTTTTTACTGGCTGCGTGACTCATTCTGACATACCGAGCATTCTCAGTATTCTCTACCCCTGGAACTGGGGAGCAATGGAAATCACTGCCGTACCTCTTGATAAGACAATAAGGATTAGGTCTTATCATTTGGTGTTAAGCAACATTCCAACCAAGGAACAGTTTTCCTATCAACTTCACCGTTAGTTGGCAATCAAATCTTGGACTTGGTCTTCTTGTAGATGTACCTATGTTTCACTCTCTTCTGACTACTAAGTTTTCCAAAAGTCTTATGGAGGCATGTGTGAGTGGAATAACACTGCTTTGCAGGCGGCTGGATATTACAACACTGGTGGACAGGAACTATTCAAATCACTTATCACATTTTAGGAGCTCACAAATCAGGCAAAACCCCAAGGCTAAAGCCAGGATGGGTAGATAAGACTGCTAATGTACGCTTCTTGACATGCCCCAAATACTTTCAAGAACCTCACAAAGTTGGCAACAGAAGCCTCATTAAGGAACTACTACATCTTCTGATCTCACAGCCTGGGGCCCGTACCAGGCTGTGAGGAGTCGTATACTAGACGTTTCCCACACATCAATCATACTTCCTAGTGGGCTATAGGTGAATATATGCCTCCTGTTTTGCAAACTTGAGGATCAGAAAATATCAAGAAGGCAGGTCTGACGATGTATAACCTAGCATGATCCCAGCATTTCAGAAGCTGAGACAGGAGGATGGAATTTGAGGCCAGCGTGGCCTACAATACCCTTAGAATAATATAATACAAACATACATGTGAATGCAAAGGGCACAGATCTATCAAACTGTCTTCTGATACACATTCACACATGGGTTATGAAGATTTTTTTTTTTTTGCCAGTCTTGGGCTTGAGCTCAGGGCCTGAGCTTTTCTCAAGGCTAGAGCTCTACCACTTGAGCCTCAACACCACTTCTGGCTTTTTTTTCTATGTATGTGGTACCAAGGAATTGAACCCAGGTCAAGTGCTAGGCAAGCACTCTACCACTAGGCCAAACTCCTGGCACTGGTTATGAAGATTTTTAACTGTATCTAAACAACACCACGCTCTAAGAGAAGAGAAGAAAGAAGACAGAAAGAGTTTGGTTTTTTTCTTGAGTTGAGCTCCAGCTGTAATTCGGTGAAGGAATAGACCAACACCATCTTTCCTACCAACTGGAAAATGTGAGAAACAAAACTAAAGTAATAGTGTCTCTTCTTAATTAGGCTTTCCAACAAGAATGACTAAGAGGGCCAGGAGTTTGGCCTAGCGGTAGAGTGCTTGCCTAGCAGGCTCGAAGACCAGGGTTCCATTCCTTGATACCACATACATCGAAAAAAGCCAGAAGTGGTGCTGTGGCTCAAGGTAGAGCTCTAGCCTTGAGAAAGCCAAGGACAGTGCTCAGGCCCTGAGTTCAAGCCCCAGGACTGGAAAAAGAAAAACAAATGTATAAGAAAAAGTCAAGATTATTAAATCTCAATCAGTGACCACTCCCAAAGACCATTATTACCATCCTCTGACAAGCTCGCATTTCTCATGCTTCTGTCGAAAGTATGGTTTGTAATAATTTGGACAAATACATTACACAATACCAAGCCAATACCTGGCAATCACACAGCAGTGTAAACAAATCCATGTACGTAAGTATATACCTGCTTACCTGGAACACCACTCTGGATTTCTCTAAAAGGTAAGTTCTCATGTTGGCACCAATGATTCGATATCGCTTATCAAAGCCAATCTCAATATATTTCCCAAAACGGCTGCTATTGTCATTTCTGGTTGTTTTAGCATTTCCAATTGACTAAGAAACAAGGGGAAAATAAGACTTTAGAAGTGTTATTTATAACAAGACATTTACAAAGTTTGTGCAGAGAAAGTACAGAATAAAACATACTTTTTAAAAAAACAGATTCTTTTAAGAAGCTGGGCACTGGTGGCTCATGCTTTAATCCTAGCTACTCAGGAGGCTGAGATATGAGGATCAGAGTTTGAAGCCAGCCCAGTGCAGGAAACTCCTAGAGACTCTTATTTTCAATAAACTACTCAAAGGGGGGGGGGGGGGAAGGCCCAAAGTAGCATTGTGGCTAAAATGGTAGAGCATTTGCTTTGAGCAAAACAAGGTCAGGGCCCAGAGTTCAAAGCCCCAGGACTGGCAAAAGAAGAGGAGAGGGGAAGGGAAAAAATAATCCCAAAGATCGGAGGATCTTTGTTCAAAGTCAACCCAGAAAAGTCTGTGAGACTCTTACCTCCAATTAACCAACAAAAAGTTGAAAGTGGGCCAGGAGTTTTGCCTAGTGGTTAGAGTACTTGCCTAGCATGTACAGAGACTTGAGTTCGATTCCTTGGTACCACATACATAGAAAAGCCGGAAGTGGGGTGGCTCAAGTGGTAGAGCACTAGCCCTGAGGAAGAGCCCAAGGACAGGCCCTGAGTTCATTCCCCAGGACTGGCCAAAAAAAAAAAAGTTGAAAGTATGGCTGAACTGGTAGAATATATGACAGAGTTAAGACAAATATTTTTCTGGAAGTGTTGCTTTGATGTTCAGGGTCTCTTTAGAAACTATAAGTTTCAAACTATAAGTTTGAGAAACTATAAGTTTCTCAAGTCCAACTGCTTATAACAGAATAATACCCATCTTATTTAAATGCCATTTTTAGAAACCAGAGGAAGTAAAACTTGGTTCTAGTTTTTGATGGCTGTTATCTAACTTGAAAAACATCTGCTACAGAATACAGAGACTGTAACAGTCTGCTAAGTTAAAATTTTAAATGGCATACATCTGCTTTTTGACTTAGGTGACATGCTTCTAAAAATTTCTCTCTCAAGCAAAGCAAAAAAAATGGAGTTAGAAAAGTAAATATTCACATAAGACATAAATTAAATGTTAAGTTTATTTCATTTTATAAGCTTATCACCTTTCACTTGGGCAGTCTTTTTTAGGACTAGTATATACAAACCATATGTGAAGCCAGGCTCTGGTGGCTCCTGCCTATAATCCTAAACTAACCAGGATATTGAGATACAAGGATCTCGGTTTGAAGCCAGCCCAGACAGAAAAGTCCTTGAGACTCTTGAGCCACAGCTCTGCTTGTGGCTTTCTGTTGGTTGACTGGAGATGAGTCTCTTAGACTTTCCTGCCCTGACTGGTTTTGAACTTCAATCCTCAGATCTCAACCTCCTTAGGGAGCTAGGATTATAGTTAGAAAAGTCTTTCAAAATCTTAAATTTGCTTAAATACTTGCTACTCTTTGAACAACAACAAGGGAAAAAAATGCCCTATTTCCTCCTGCCATACTACTTCATAGAACTCCACAGTTTTCTCTAGCTGCCTTCCATAGCACATCTAGCCTTCCAGGCCTCTCAATTTGCCAAGAATAGAAATCATATTGCTCTTAAGGGAGTGGCATTATTGTGACATTTATAACAACAATAAAGGGTTACAAAAATTATCAATACAAGTGGAAAATCCTTAGGCAGCTGAGGAAGCACACAGGTATCTGTCCTATTCAGGATCATATTTCACAGGCCTTATGTGGCCCTCAGGCTGTATATTCCCCACCCCTGCATGTCTAGAGGGAAGCCCTATAGACAAGAGGTCACAGTTTTGTGACTCAAGGTGTCACACACAGCACTGCAAACCAGGCACAATTACCTCTGCACAGATTATTGAAACACCACATGTACCGGGCCAGTGCTAACTCCGTCTGTGGTTAGCTGATAAATAATGCTTGACAAAGGAAAAAGACAGGATATAAAAACAGATCCATCGGGAATTTTAAACAACAGAGGTTTTTGCATGTTCAAGCTAATTTCCACTTAAGAAAACTCATTTTTTTCCTCCATTTTCTTTTCTCTTTCTCTTCCCCTCATCTCTCTTCTCCCTTCTTTGTTTCTCCATCCTTCTCTCCCTCCCTCTCTGTTTCCCTCACTCCCTCCCCCGCATCTCTCTATTAGTCCTAGGGATTGAACCCAAGACCTCAGCAAATACTCTACAACCTGAGCCATGCCTCTGGTCCTTTTCCTTTTTCTTCCCAGTCCTGGGGCTTGAACTTAGAGCCTAGATACTACCTTTGAGCTTTCTCAAGGCTAACTTTCTACTATTTGAGTCACAGCACCACTTCTGGCCTTTTCTGGGTATGTGGTACCAAGGAATGAAACCCAAGGCTTCATGCGTGCTAGGCAAGTATTCTACTACTAGGCCACACTTCCAGCCACTAACGTTGCCTAAGCTGTACTAAAATTCACATGCTTCCTATTTTTGCCTCTTGGAGTAGCTAGAATTACAAGCATGAACCACCACACACTCCCTCCCCCCATTTTCTTATAAAACTATAACTTTCTTAGAGGCATTTAATAAATATTCCTCCAGTTATAAATCTTAAAATATCAAATTCTCAATGCAACCAATGCCACTGCCTTCAGCATAGGCATATCAACTTTGTATATGTGTTTGACTTTCAAAATGACAATGTATTTTCATAGATCTTCTATGCTCAAGAACTTATAGTTCTACTCAGGAGGCTGAGATCTGAGGATCGAGGTTCACGGCCAGCCTGGGCACAAAAAGTCTGTGAAACTCTTATCTTCAATCAATCACCAGAAAACCAGAAGTGGTATTAGGGCTTAAGTGGTAGAATACTGGTCCTGAGCTAAAGAGCTCAGGGACAGTGCCCAGGCCCAGACTTCAAGTCCCATGACCACCACCCCTCAAAATGAACCCATATATAGTTAATGACTAAGGAACCACAGCTCAGGTGGACTAGCCCCGCTGGCAAGCACAAAGCCTTGAGTTCAAACCCTAGTAATGCAAAAAAAAAAAACTTTATCATTACCAAGTATCTCCACTGAGCTATTCATGTGATAAAGTCAATAAAAACAAAAAGAAAAATGCGTATGAAATCATGGTTCACCCAAGTTATAATTTGAATTTAGGAAAAATATTAAAATTACAATTTATGGCTAACTACATTGTCCAAGCATAGAAAATGAACTCTGAATGTACTTTAATTAGCAGCTATCAGGGTGATAAGTCTATCAGCTCAACAGGTAACTTTCTGTTGGTTTAAAATGTAGTGTTAGGAATTAAAGCAGATTCCTCTCTAGCTGGGCTTCACTAAAAATGTCTGTCTTTAAGGACCGTTTAGTATCCCTAGATCTTTTATGAACAGGGAGAAAAGGTTTTTCGTAATTTGACACTTTTTGACATGTGCTGTGCTCAACAATTTTTATTTTATTTTTTCAGCATGCTTCTTCATACGAAACTAGAGAGCACAACTTTCATACCTCCATGATGGGGTTGGAGGCTAGGACCTTCTCCTCCACGTTGGCCTCACTGGCAGAGCCACTCACAGTGGCAAAGTATCTCATGGCATACTTAGCAGAGACGGTTTTTCCTGCCCCAGATTCTCCACTTACAATAATGGACTGATTTCGCTCATCTCTGTAAGACAAAGAAGAATAACTCCTCTGGGGCTGCCTGCTGCTGACTGTGACTCACCCCGAGAGACTAAACTCACTCTCTCTCCCTCTCTCTCTCTCTCTCTCTCTCTCTCTCTCTCTCTCTCTCTCTCTCTCTCTCTCTCTCTCTTTCTCTCTCTCTCTCTCTCTGTCCCTCCTGTAACACTGTAGGAAGAAACAATTACAAGTAACTACTTATAGACTAAAAAAAAGAACAGAGCCTTGTACCACTGGCAGCTCACACCTGTAATACTAGCTACTCAGGAGGCTGAGATCTGAGGATCCCAGTTCAAAGCCAGTCCTGGACAGAAAAGTCTGGGAGATTCCTGTCTCCAATTAATCAGCAAAAAGCCAGATGTAGAGTTGCGGCTCAGGTGGTAGAATGCTAGCCTCAAGTAAAAAGATCTAGCAAAAGACTTCCCATAAGAACAAAAACAAACCAAAAAACTTGTATATTCCTTTAGTATTTAATAAAAATGCAAACCATCTGAGATTTATGCATGGCTAATCATCTTAAAATATCTGTGGTTTAGCAGAGAGGTATTCATGAACCACAATGGAAGCCAAAAAAGAGATAATGAAAGGGCAGGGAATACGGCTTAGTGGTAGAGTGCTTGCCTAGTATACACAAAGCCCTGGGTTCCATTGCTTAGTACCACATAAACAGAAAAGGCTGGAAGTGGCACTGTGGCTCAAGTGGTAGAATGCTAGCCTTGAGCACAGAGAGGCTCTGGGACAGTGCCCAGGAACTGAGTTCAAGCCCCAGGACCAGGAAAAAAAAAAAGGCCATAAAAGCTCCTACTAACCTGGCCATTTGCTTATAAGCTTCTTCAGCCACTGCAAAGATGTGGGGATCCATGTCCCCCATATTCTGACCACTGTATGCATTGATGATGTCTTCTCCATAGATGGGCAGCTGTTCATAAGGATTTATAGCTACTAGGACAATTCCTGACAGAAGGAAAACACAAAAAAATGTCAATGACATTCGAGAAGATACTTGAAACTGGATACAGCAAGACGGTCAATGTAAAACTTCATTTCAATTGAATTCATATCCAACTGGTTGGCTTTTTACAGTCAAAACCCCATCAGCCAAGTACTGGTGGCTTATACCTGTAATCCCAGCTACTTAGGAGGCCGAGATCCAGAGGATCATGGTTCAAAGCCAGCCAGGAAAAGTCTGTAAGAGCCAATCTCCAACTAACCAACAAAAAGTGGGGCCCTGCCAGCAGGAACAAAAAGGTTTACCCCAAGAAAAGTATGTCAGAAATGGTGCTGTGGCTCAAGTGGTAGAGTATCAGCCTTGAGCCAAAGAAGCTCAGGGACAGTGCCCAGGCCCTGAGTTCAAGATATATATAGGCCAGGTGCATGGCCTAGCAGTAGAGTGCCTGTCTAGCTTACACAAAACCCTGGGTTCAATTCCTCTGTACCACATACACAGAAAAAGCCAGAAGTGGTACTGTGGCTCAAATGGTAGAGCATTAGCCTTGAGAAACCTCAAGGACAGTGTCCAGGCCCTGAGTTCAAGCCTCCGACAAAGAAAGGAAGGAAGGAAGGAAGGAAGGAAGGAAGGAAGGAAGGAAGGAAGGAAGGAAGGAAGGAAGGAAGAGACAGAGAGAGAGTGAGACAGAGAGACAGAGAGAAAGAGAAAGAGAAAGAGAGACAGAGAGAAAGAAAATCGAAGTCTGTCCTACACTTTTGAGTAACTGAGAAACAATTGCACTAAACTTGAACCTGCTCCCAAAGTAAACCCCTGGACATCTACTCTTCAGGCAGTTTTGGTTTGTTTTTTATATAAGCAATTAAAGTAACTGGTAAATTTGACATTAGGTATGACATAGGACTTCTGTGGGTGTAAAATCCAAAAGATGGGCCTAGTGCTTTTTTTTTTTATTGTAATTAGTAAAAGGGTTACATGATATTTGCCAGATAGAAGGTGCATTAATTCACATACATTGATACCCTTTCACATGTCTTGGTACCCATTTCCCTCTCCCCCCCACACCCCCCGGGCCTAGTGCTTTTTATGTTAAGTGAAATTACATCTATTCATGAATGACTTAATACTGCATGAAATGCAACTTAGCTAAATGAATACTAGAAACTCTTTCTGATAACTCTGAGTCATATTTGTCATCAGAGGAAGTCTAACCACAGCCTGCTTTTCCCGGGCTCTACATATTTGCAATGTTTTGGCCATTAGCAGAGTGAGTGCACAATGCCCTCAGTGGGATATACTTACCACAGTATGTATAAATAAGTTTGGAGTCAATAAAACGGACTCGGAGATTATGGAGCACAGCAGGCTCGTGAAGGTAGCTGAGGGCTGTGAGGTCATTTTCACCAACGAGGATGTCTGGATTTCGTAAATGAGGCAGCTCCTTTGTTTTTGGATCTAGACGATACTCTAAATCCTGAAAACAAAATATACAACGTCTGGATCAGTCATGGCAGTGGATGTGAAACAGGCCCAGGCACTGTGCTTGTTACCTATTTCTGATTTGCTTCTCAGCTCTTAAGTGTTCTAATTTCCCGCCTTTTCTCATGTCACAAACATTGGCAGAAACAAGGACATCTTAATGTATATTCACAGTGTTTGTGAGCTGCACATGGTGGTGTATGCCTGTAATCCCAACATCATGCAGCAGAGGCAAGAGGACTGTAAGTTCAAGGCCACTCTAGGTGACATAGCAATTGCCTCTGCAAGTTCAAGGCCACTCTAGGTGACATAGCAATATCTTGTCTAAATAAAATAAATAACCAAATAAACATGTATCTTACCCTTCCTTCCTCCAGGTGAAGCAGGAGGACTTTATCTCCAGGCTTATAATCTTTGAGCAACTCTGCTGACTTCCAAACTTCCTCAGGATCAGGTATCCAAACCCTGGCAAACTAGAAGAGAAAAAAAAGAAAACATGTTAAACTAGCAAATTGCTTTACACTCATATATAAAACATGTTATGACTTGTTTTTGTGTATGTATGTGGTGTGTGTGTATGTACTTAGGACTTAAGCACAAGGCCAGGGTACTCTACACCAGAAAGCTGGAAGTAGAGCTTTCTGGTGGTTAATTGGAGAAAGACGTCTCACAGACTTTCCTGCCCCAGTTAACTTAAAACTCAGATTTCAACTTACTCTGTAGGTAGAATTATAGGCATGAGCAACTAGAGCCTAGCTTCACTTTTTGTTTTGTTTCGTTAATTTTATTGTCAAGGTGATATACAGCAGGGTTACATTTGCATGCGTAAGGTAATGAGTACATTTCTGGTTACCCCCTCCCTTGTTTTCCTCCTACCCAATTCCCTTGTCTTGTGAGTAACACTGCTGCATGGGTTCACCCTTTGTCCTTTGTCCCACCATTTTGATTAATGGCAAAATGTAACCATGTGTCCTTTTTCAATTTTTTTTTTTTTTTTTTTTGCCAGTCCTTGGACTTTCTCAAGGCTAGAGCTCTACCACTTGAGCCTCAGCACCACTTCTGGCTTTTTTCTATGTATGTGGTACCAGGAATCAAACCCGGGTCTTCATGCATGGTAAGCAAGCACTTCAACCACTAGGCCAAACTCCCGGCCCTCCTTTTTCAATTTATATATGGACATTCTTTTTCCCTTATAAATCATTTTAGCAAGGCACTGGTGGCTCACACTTGTAAATCCCTTGGTTTTAATAAAACAATTCGTTTTTAAAGTAACTTTAGCTGATATGTAAATTGATGGATTGATAGTCAGTTGTAAGACTTTCCTGCCTTTTGCTGGCTTTGAACCACAAATCTCAGATCTTAGCCTCCTGAGTAGCTAGGATTATGAGGTATGAGCCAGCAGCATCCAGCTCTTGGTTTGTTTTGAGATAGGACTTTGCTATGTAACCCAGCCCGGTATTGAACTCAATCCTTCTACCGATGCCTCTCAAGGGCCGAGTTTACAGATATGTGCCACAATGCCCTTGGGCAATTAAGCTTTCAAATGAATAAAGGTCAAAAAGTTAGCCAGCACTAGCACCAGTGTTTAGCCCCAGCAGCACGATCATTCCTGAATTATACTCAAATTTATTCTGGGAGAAAAAAGCCAGAATTAAAGTGTGAGTTCCCATTCTCTCTCCCCTTCCCCACTCTCGGGTCATTAAACAGGCTTGATGATGACCCTAGGCTACTTCATGCTGAAAGGGGGCAGAGTGGGGTCTGGGCCTCCAGGAAGGGTCTTTTAGGCGGATGAGACTTGGTTTGTATATACACATTTTAAAGGGAGAGTCTGAATAGATAAATTTTTCCTTAAATATAGTGTTTGTAGGATAAAGGTGGCAGACATAATGTATGGCACTTCTTGTTCCTCTAGTGTCTCAGGTTCCCACTGGAATGCTTCTTCCCATAATGCTCTTGGTGTCTTCTCAATCAATGAAAAGAGCTTGGGCAGGTGCGCATGCAAGCCCTAAAGCAATCCGAGCAAAGCAGAGGGGAGAAGATAGGGAAGAAACTCCTTACTATTATAACCACCTTCCAACAGGACCCCTTTGGACTCCTCTCTGGACCCCTCTGCAGCTTTCCTTTCACTTTCAAATTAACTTATTCTTGTTTACTTAAAAATAAAACAAAATACGTGCATAAGCTGGGTGCCAGTAGGTTATACCTCACTACTTCAGATGTTGTCATTTCTAAGTTCAAACCCAGGCTTGGCAGAAAACTTCACAAGACCTATGCTGAACTGGTAGCTGGATGTGATGGTGCACACCTAGCATCCTAGCTGCATGTGAAAGAGGGGGATTTCACTTCTAGGCCAGCCTAGCAGAAAACCCATAGGACACCATCTCAGTGGAAGAAGCTGGGCCTGGTAGTACATGCATCATTACAAGAAACTTGTAGTGCATTTGCTGGACAGGAAGCAAGACTTGAAGTTAAACATAACCAATCAAGAAAAGGGCTAACGGTATAGCTCAGCAGTAGAAAGTCTGTTTAGCAAGGGCAAGATTCTGAGTTCTATCCCCAGTCACACACACACACACACACACACACACACACACACACACACACACACACGCACACACACACAGTGCACAATAGGTCCTAATATCCAGTTTCATGAACAAATGGCACTTGAAACATGATATACTACTTTTAAAATGGAACTGGGAGCCTCGTTCAATTCCTCAGTACCACATACATAGAAAAAAACGCAAGTGGTGCTGTGGCTCAAGTGGTAGAGCTTTAGCCTTGAAAAAGCTGAAGAACAGTGCTCAGGCCCTGAGTTCGTGCCCCAGAACTTGCAAAATAAAATAAAATAAAATGAAACTGGGAAACCTGAGATGGGTGGAAAGAGGATGGGACAGATGAGGAGACAATGTTGGATGGGATGGCACCAATCAAAATATAATATATACATAAACGGACAGATTAAACTAAAACCTCTGTGTTCAACTTTTTGAAGATAAAAAAAGAAAGTAGGACATTCTCGATTCTATTGGCAAAGAAAAGGGAATAAATTTATCATAGCTAACAGGCTGGGAGATCTTTATCAGCAATATATTCAACAAGGGCCCACTCTCCAAAATATAGAACAAGCTCACGAAATTATCTCCCCCCCAAAAAAAACCCCAATAAATGCATCAATAAATGGGCAAAGGAGCTAAAGAGAAACTTCTCAGAAGAAGTGAAAATGGCAAATAGACACATAACAAAATGTTCGACATCCCTACCATACAAGAAATGTAAATCAAAGTAACACTGAGGTTCTATCTCACCCCAATTAAGTTTGCCAACATGGAGAATTCAAACAATAACAAATGCTGGCAGGGATGTGGGCTACAAGAACCCTATTGCATTGGGTTATTGCATTGGATGGCCATTTAGAGATTTCTCATTAAACTAAACATAGAACTACCTGTGCTATTCATGATAGCCTAAGTATATAAAGCCTAGATGTCTTATAATAGATGAGTGGATAAAAAAAAGTGGCACAAAATTGTGGTACACATAAACAATAGAATTCTACTTGCTACTTAGAAAGAACATTCTGTCATTTGCAGGGAAATGGATGGACCTAGGATAAATCTTGTTATGGTGAGGTAAATAAGCCAAGCTCAGAGAGACAAATGGCACATGTTTTCTATGTGGAAGCTAGATCTAAAAATAAATCTGGACATGATAATTTATACAGGGCTCTTATGCATTTACACACACACACACACACACACACACACACACACACACACACACAAAGGACCCAAAGTCTTGTGGTCCTCTGAACATTTAAAGTACTATTTATCAAAACAAATTCCAGGAAATAAAAACATTGTGGGTATGGGTGTCTGTTGTTTTGTTTTTTGTTATTTTCTTTTGGAGGAACAAAAGGGGTACACAGTAACGGAGAGAAGTGTGAACAAATGTAATCATTGTATTCAATATACACTATGTAAAAAATGAACTATGCAATTTGTGTGGCGGGGGGAGCAAGGGTGACATTGTCTAAGAACTCCTGTACTTACTACCTGATTTGTGAAATTGTAGCCCCTTTGTACAACTCCTTAATAACCTTTTTTTTTTTTTTTCAGTCAAGGCGCTTGAACTCTGAGCTTGGGAGCTGTTCCTGGGCATTTCAGCTCAAGGCTACTTCTATACCACATTTTTTTTTTAATGATATAATATGGCTGACACAGGCCTCACTAATTCTGGTCTGTGGCCTACACTGGTATCTTTGTTTACCTCTACCTTTAACTGTATGTATGTATGTATGTATGTATGTATGTATGTATGTATGTACTTACTTATCTATTTTTACAAGTACAAGGGCTTGAATTCAGGATCATATGTTCTCATGTGGCTTTCTTGTTCATAGCTAGTGGTCTACCACTTGAGTCACGCCTCCAGTCCAACTTTTTGCTGGTTATATTTTTGGAGATAAAGTCTAACGGACTTTTCTGCCTAAATTCATTTCTAATCCCAATCCTTTAGATCTCAACCTCCTCCTTAGCAAGGATTACAAGTATGTTTACGTTGATACCCACTTTAGAGTGTTATAACCATCTGTAATTACTTACTGTGATGTTATTGTTTGTTTACTTCTTTCTTTCCTCATTAGAACATAAGTTCTGTGTATGCTGATCAACAATACATCCAGTACTCAGAACAGTACTTGACACAGATGGTGCTTAGTGTTTGTTTTAAGAGTCTCAAAATTTTTAAAAAAATTACTTCTAATTATAGAGTTCTATAAAGACTCACCCAATAATTTTATTTTCTCTTATTATTAAATAATCATAAAAACTTGTAACTTACTCTGGGTGCTGGTGGCACACCCCTATAATCCTACTCAAAAGGCTGAGATCTAACTACTGCAGTTCAAAGCCAGCCAGGTCAGGAAAGCCTGTGAGACTCTTATATCTAATTAACCACCAAAAAATATATTTAAAAGTGGAGCTGTAGCTTAAGTGGTAGGGTGTTAGCCTTGAGCAAAAATGCTCAGGTATTGTGCTTAGACACCGAGTTCAAGCCCAGGACTAGCACCAAACAAACAACAACAAACCCCCTTGTAATCTGAATTATTTACAGAACAAAGAGTATTAAAAGTAACTGAAATTAAGGACTAACAGAGTCCTAGTTTCTAGCCAGGCAGAGTGGCTAATGCCTGTAATCCTAGCTACTCAGGAGGGTGAGATCTGAGGATCGTGGTTCCAAGCCAGCTCGGGCAGTAAAGAAACTGAAACACTTTAATTAATCACTAGAAAACAGAAAGTGGGGCTTGGATCAAGGGTAGGGCGATGGGCTTGGATCAAGGATAGGGCGATAGCCTTGAGCTGAAGAGCTCAGGGGCAGTGCCCAGGCCCAGAGTTCTAAGCCCCATGGCCCACCAAAAAAAAAAAAAAAAAAAAAAGGAGGAGGAAGAGGAAAAGAAAGAAAAAGAAAAAAAGAAAAAAAAGAAGAAAGAAGTTCTGGTTTGGGGCTTGGAGTGTGGCCTACTGGTAGAGTGAGTGCTTGCCTAGCATGCATGGGTTCCATTCCTCCATACCCCCCCCCCCACATACACACACAAGCCAGAAGTGGTGCTGTGGCTCAAGTGGTAGTGTGCTAGCCTTGAGAAAGCTCAAGAACAGTGTCCAGGCCCTGAGTTCAAGCAACAGGACCCCCCGCCCCACACCCACAGTCAGTTTGGAACTGACGAACTGACTGTGTTGCTCTGTGGTCCAACGCTTGCCCAACATGCCCAAGGCCCTGGGTTCACTGAGACAAAAACCCAGTGTCAGAGAAGAAATAAAACAGGGAACACTCTACAAATTTGTGTGCCAATCCCTGCACCAGGGCCAGGCTAATCTCTGTATCCTTCCAGTTTTAGTATACGTGCTGCCAAAATGAGCAGTGGGCTACAGGTTCTAATCAAAGGCTAGCATATTGGCCTTTTCTTCCGGCAATTAGAAAATAGAGGTGATGGCAAAAGTAGTCTTTCTCAGAGACTGTCACATAAAAATTTTGTGAAGGATATAAAACAATATATAAGCACAGGGATGGATCGTTTTTAAGTCATTTTTTTCTGTAGGAAGCAATACCTAAATTTTTTTATAGCTTTTCTCCTAGGTCCACAGACAATAAATTGAATGGCATATGTGTACAAAATATGTACTATTGAAATTTTACATATAATTATTTTATATATTCTTAAATTTTTACTCATTAAACAAGTATTCTTGTTTTGTTTTTGTAACAGTGGTACTGGGGTATTAACTTAGGGCCTTGAGCTCACTCAGAGTATTTACTAATGGCTGGTGATTTACCACTTGAGCCATGCCTCCAGCATAGCTTCTTGCTGATCATTTTGGAGAGGCAGTCTAGTAAAAAATTTTTTTGTCCATGCTGGCTTTGAACTGTGATCCTCCAGTTCTCTGCTTCTTGAGTAGCTATCATTTGCAGTTATGAGCCACAAGTACCTAGCAATAAGCATTTCAATGTATCCACTCTTGCTATACTTTACAAAGTCAGTATTTTTGTAACTTTCTCCAGAAGAGTTTACTAGTTCCAGGAGAGACAAATATATGACATTCAGAATCATGAGATGACCTATTACCTTTACTAATGAAACCCTCAAATAGACAAACCCAGAGAACTTGTATGACGAGTGACCTGAGCCGAAATAGGATAAGAGTCTAGAAAGAAGTGCTTTTGTGTTCCTACTGAGCAGAGAACTCTAGCTCCGATTTCCACAAAGATTTTGCAATGAGTACATGCTTTGCCAAGGGCTAGATTTCTAAGAGCAAGCTGTTAACAACCCATAAAGATAAAGTGGAGAGAGGCCTGGGCACTTACAAGCACCAGAGGCAAGATACTTAAACACTAAACACCACCCTGATAACCAATTACCTCTTTATCTGTATCTTTTGTGAAACTACCCAAGGAGAAACAGGGCAGAAGCCAGCCTGTTCTTTTCATGGCTTCTTTAACAAGATCAGAACTATGTCAGAATTGTGTCAGTCTTGCTCATATACTGAGGTGCTGAAAGACTCCTTCTCTTGCCTTCCAACCCTCCTTTCCCCAGCCCTCTTTCCTGACTCCCCAAGGTAAAAAAGCCTGAAAGATAGGACTAAATTTATCTGGGCACATGAACAATGGATATACAGGACACTGTCATAACAGGGTAGAGAAGGTAAGAAGACAAAGTCACTAAATCACATGGATCCTAGAACGGGGACACAGAAGTGAGAGTCAGGCAGGAATCAGAAACAGGATAAATAGGGTACTGGTGGCTCATGCCTTTCAACCTACCAACTTAGAATGCCAAGACCTGGAGGACTGCCATATGAAGCCAGCCTAGGCAAAAAAAAAGTGTTTAAGATATCATCTCCTAAAATAATCAGCAAAAAGTTAGATGGAGACATAGCCCAAGTAGTAGGATGTCAGCTGTCAGCAAGAAAGCCAAGGAAGCTTAAGACCCTGGTATGAAAAAAGAAGAAAGCGTGGCACTGGTGGCTTACACCTGTAACCCTAATTGTGGTTCAAAGCCAGCCTAGGCAGGAAAGTCCCCTAGAGATGCTTATCTTCAATTAACCACTCCAAATCTGGAAGTTACACTGTGACTAAAGGAGTAGAATGCTAGCCTTGTACACAAAGAGGCTCAAGGACAGTGCCCAGGCCCTGAGTTCAAGCCCTACAACCCACCAAAACCAAGAAAAAGACTAAAGAAAGGAGAGGAGGAGGGAAAGAAGAGGAGGGAGGGAAGGAAGGAGAGAGGGAGTGAGGGGGGAAGGGAAGGAAGGAGGAAGCTTTGAACTTGTGGATGACAGAAGCAGTGAGGAAAAGAAGCCCTTAGCCAAGGCCAACTAGACGAGACACGGCTCCAGTGAAAAGGGAAGGCCCCGTCACGTAGGTAAGCCCTGCTGTGGTTACTATAAAGGTTGAGGCTGTCTCACACTGCTCCCCGTTCCTACCTTTCCATTCACACAACTCTAGTCTTTGTCTCTCCTTATTTTATGAAAGTGACTCATGAATCTGCTATCCATATTTTAATTATGTAGGCATGTGTCAACCTCCTCTAATGGTTCCTTGTACATGGCATATATATTACACTCATTTTATTTAAGACCAGGAGAGGGCAGGGGAGGAGGAAAGCTGAGGAAATTGGGGTAAGAAGCAGCAGAGTCAGCCCCACAGGCTTAACTCAGGATTTTCCTTGGAGCCATACCAGGGTTGAAGGCCAAAAGCATGGTTGAGTCAGGAATGAGTCAGAGATTCAGAAAAGAGAGTCGAGGAAAAGATGATGTAAGAACTGGTAGGAGAGGAAAAAAACAGCGTTTGGGATCTATGATCAGATTAAATATACAAAAAAGAAAGAAAAAACTGGCCTATAATCCTAGATACTCAGAAAGCTGAGATTGAAGCCAGCCTGGGCAGGAAAGTCCATGAGATGCTCATCTCCAATTGAACAGTAAAAAGCTATAAGTGGAGCTGTGGCTCAAGAGACAGAATGCCAACCTTGAGTGAAAAAGCTAAAGGACAGCATCCTGGCCCTGAGTTCAAGCCACAGAAACAAACAAAAAAATCTGTAGAAGAAATGGAGGGTTAGGGGTGTGGGTAGGGAAATGGGGACAAAATGTGTGAGAAGTAATGCGCTTACTACCTGACAAATGTAACTGTAACCCCTCTATCCATTATCCCAACAATTAAAAAAAAAAAAAGAAATGGAGGGCAAGAAAACTTGACAAAATTCGGATGCAACCACATACCCAAAGATGTGTGAGAATTCAAATGAACTACTGCATTGGAAATGACAGGGCAAAACAAAGTCAGGCTGAATTCTGTAATAGTCAAAATCTGAGAAAATAACACTCGCACAGATTGGAGTTACATAATAGCTTGCTAGGGAAACAAGCCATATGTAACCTGCACAATACAATTTGATGAGCTTGGCTGGCTGGGATGAGGTCACTGTGGCAATGTCTAAAGCAAGTGTACTGGAAAGGCAGGTTTGGGGGATCTTGCCTGGACCAGAGAGGGTATTAAGCTATGCTGGCTCACCTGGCCCCATGGCACTGGGTGAGTTGCAGTGCAACCCTCCCATCATTCTTTTTGTATTCATCCTACCACAAGGACACCCTGAAGAGGTCCTTGATGAAAGTAGATGACTCACTACAAGTTCTGCTAACTTGCATTTCCCCACTCAGGAAACCCTGAGGCGTGTCCCAAATGCGGTTGTGCCTGATATGTCAGGCACTTGGAAATAGAGCGGGCAGCACAAGATGGGAGCCAGTGGCTTACATCTGTAATCCTAATGACTCAGGAGGCCGAGATCTGAGGGTAGAGATTCAAAGACAGAGCAGAAAAGTGTGAGATTCTTAACTTCAATTAACAACCAAAAAAGTGGAAGTGGAGCTGTGGTTCAAGTGGTAGAGCACTAGCTTTGAGTGAAAAAGCTAAGCAACAGTGCCTAGGCTCTGAGTTCATGCTCCAGTACTGGCATATGCACACATACACAAGGAAGGAGGGAAGGGAGGGAGGGAGGGGAGGGGAGGGAGGGGAGGGGGAGGGGGAAGGGGAGGGGAGGGAGAAAGAAAGGAAGAAAAAGAAAGGGCGAGAAAGACCTTGGAAATCAATGGGTGGTGTAGCAATTAAGGTTGTAAAACTTTGGATAATTTTATTTCTCTAGGGTTTTAATGTAAGATGGCAGAGCTCTGAAATGAATATTTTTAGATAGTGAAGTTCAAGATTCCTGAAAAGATTATTTTCGGAACTAGGTCTCACTTTATAAGAACAGCTTTAATGTGCATACCATGCAAAATTACTATTTCCACCTATAGTTAGCTAGTGATATTTGTAGATATATTATGAAATTCTAATTAAGTAAAATAATTGAAGGCGAAAGGAATTGTATTGACGACTGTAATCTCAAGGGTTTATTGGATTAGTTTGAAGTCCTATATTTTTTTTCCTTTTACATAATTTAAAAAAATTTTTTGCCAGTCCTAGGACTTGAACTCAGGGCCTGGGCGCTGTCCCAGAACATCTCTGTGTTCAAGGCTAATGCTCCACCACTTAGTCACAGCACTACTTTGGAGATATAATCTTATAGACTTTCCTTCCAATGATGGCTTTGAACACTGATCCTCAGACCTTAGCCTCCTGGGTAGCTAGGATTGCAGGCATGAGCTGCTGGTGCCTGGCTTTTACTTAATTCTTGAAATTTGTTTTGTAATTGTTACTACAGATATCCCTTGCTCAACAAAAACTCTGAGAGATTTTTAAATAACTGGCCCCAAAGTCAGTCAGCTAATCATTGATGGGATCAAGACTCAAATCAAGGAAGACCTCTCACTCCAAAATGCTTAGTAAGGCCAGGTATGGTGACACAGCCTGAAATTCCAGCAGTCAGGAGGCTGAGGATAGAAGGGTAGAGAGTTAAGAGGCAGAATTTCTCTTTAGCTCAGACCTTTCCAATGAACTTCAGACCACCAGACCTGAATAATCATCTACAAACACTCTCATAGGCATATTAAGTTTAACAAGTCTCCTCATAGAACTTTTATCCCATTTCCTTTCAAATACATTTCTTCTGAAAAAAAAAAAAGAGTGACTAATTGTATATGTAAACAGCATAAGGACCCTCGATGAAAGTTGATCAATAAGGCGATGTGGGAAGGGCAGGGGAAGGGAAACAGGCTCTGTGGGAGGGGCTGGGCTAAAGAAGATGGAAGAAGATGAATATGATTGAAACAGAGCATTTGCGACCATGAAAACAAAAGAAGGAAACCTGGTGAAATTGTTTGGGGAAGTGGGCAAGAGGACAGAGCTGGAAAGGCTGAGATTGATTGGAATGTATTAGAGACATGAGTGGAAACATAACAACGAAACCTCCCCTGAATAACTAACATAAGCTAATAAATAATAAATGCATGACCAAATGAGTGAATGAATTAATGACACTCAAGTGAATGAATGAACCTCTTCTGTTGTACCACATCTTTAAAACGGACAAGCACTTCAACTAGGCTAGTTACCTCAGTATCTTAGTGTTACCTCTCCTCTCCTTCGTGTGAGGAAACCCCAGCAGCAATACTGGGCTAGATCCAGGCTCCCCTCCCTACCCACTTCTTCCTCTATTCACACCCAAGTCCTCACCATGACCCCTGCTGCTGCTAGCAACAGTCTTGGTCAAGATTTCCCTTGTCCAGTCTCTATTCAGCAGGCTCAGTGAACTTTTCTGAAATGGTGAACCTGACTTAGACCTTGGAGAATTTGGCATCTGTGTTCAGGAGAGCTGGCCTCATCTTCTACCATTGTTCAGCCAACCACAAATAAAATGCATGAATCTTAGGAACTAGAGTTCTAGAAGTTTCAAGTAAGTGTGAAGGAATGCCACATGGTAAGACAGAAAGAGGGTCAGGCATGAAAGAAGCCATAGAAGAGAATGGTAAATAGTTTAATTCGGTATTGACTCTAAGCCTGAGTGAAAACAGTAGCCCAGTCAGTCAAACTTAAACCTATAAAACTGACTGACCAAATGAAATAGCATTTCCTGTCAGGGGGCTGCTGAACATGTACAGATATGAAAGAGTCTGAGTCATTAATGCTGACATCTATTTGTATCATCTGTGCTACCTGTCCCTCTGCCCAAAGCTTCAAGGACCTGTAGACTTTTCATCAAGCAAACACCATAAAAAAAAAACTATTTCACCAAAACCCACAAATTCTGCTTTGCAGCACGGATATTTTCTTGTTTTTGTTTTTTTGGGTTTTTTTTTTTTTTGCCAGTCCTGGGCTTGAGCTCAGGGTCTGAGCACTGTCCTTGGACTTTCTCAAGGCTAGAGCTCTACCACTTGAGCCTCAGCACCACTTCCGGCTTTTTTCTATGTATGTGGTACCAAGGAATCGAACCCAGGTCTTCGTGCATGCTAGGCAAGCACTTTAACCACTAGGCCAAACTCCCGGCCCAGCACTGATATTTTCAATGCTTTTATAATAGGTTAGGTAACAAGACCACAGGGTTTGTTATACCTAAAAGCACAAATAGGGATGAACAGCACTGGATCACGCCTGTACTCCTAGCTACTCAGGAGATGGAGCTCTCAACTGAAAGACTTTTGTAGAAAAGTCCATGAGACGTTTTATCTCCAATTAAGCAGCAAAAGTAAGCTGGAAGTAGAGCTGTGGCTCAAGTGGTAGAGTGCCAGCCTTACATGAAAAGAGCTAAGCAAGAAAAAGAAGCCCTGAGTTCAAGCCCCATTACCAGAAATAAATAACAGATAAATATTAAATCAGATGCATGTTACCCACCCCAAATGACAGGTACCCTCAACTACCCTAAGAGAACACAGAGGAAATGATGGCAGAAATCTCCTTGCATGACTGCACACATGACTGCATGATGGGATGATAGCTACTAGAAGCAAGAATTTCTGGGGAGGAGAAATGATCAGGATTTAAGCCTGACTTCCCTCCACTGTGGCAGCCCCATGGATTCAATGGTATGACTAAAGTTGCAGAGAAAAGCATCTGGATGGAGACTGAATGATGGTGGTGCGGGGCTCAGCAGGATTGAGAGGACGTGACAAGATAGGGAGAGGTCTTAATGAAGATCAAAACTGGGTTGTCAGCCTATTTTAGATCCTAGAAGTCTTCATAGTTGGCCATGTAAGAATGTGAGCGTGTGAGCTAAGAGTTAAGCCAACAGTCAATGCTGACAGATTATTTAGAAAGAGAAATGCACTGCAAGCAAGCTGAGCTTCTGCAGAAATGTGTGCCCCCGCATGTTCTGGGGATGGCCGGGCAATCCTGACAGTGACTTGTCCCACCTTTCCTGGAGCTCAACACAGATCTCTCTGGAAGTAAGAACTGTATTCCACCTGTAAAGACTGCTGAAGGATGCTCTTTCTCTTCATCTCCTCTATGGTGGCTTCCTACTTCAAAATTTGAGATTCTATGAATTTTTTTCTTAAGGCATACAAAATTAGAAGCTAGGCACTGGTGGCTCATGCTGTAATCCTGGCTACTCAGGAGGCTGAGATCTGAGGATCACTGTTCAAAGCTAGCCTGGCCAGGAAAATCCCCCATTAACCACCCCCAAACTGGAAGTAGAGCCCTGAGTACAAACTCTAGTACCTCAAAAAAAAAGCAGGAAGCAGTGATTAGCAATTTCATCATTAAAAAATGGGTCTAAATATGGGGCTATGCAGGTTTCTCCTGGCTACAATTTCCTTAGGAGAAACAGAATATAATCAGAACTCATCAGTGGAATTATAAGAACATAACTCACTCAGCAAAAACCCAGCTCATTCAGCAGGATACTTGGAGACACAGGCATAATAAAGAGGAAGTAGCTGGACAGCTTTCCTGCTAGTTGACTACAAGGGAGAGAGAAGAGTCAGAGTGATCTGACAAGAAGACCGAAGTCGGACCACATGGAGACAGATAAAAATGGGGTGATCAGGGTGTGAGCTAAGCAGCTCTTTATTTTCTTCCTCTGGACTAGACATGAATAAACTAAGTAAACCAATATTCTGTGACTCTGTCCTTCCTCAGAGCATCACATGGGAGAAACCCTGAGCTGAGAGGGAGGAGGGAGTTGCGGTGGGCTTTTTGTGAGTGGCCTTAAGCCCATTCCTGTTGCTGACAAGAGGAGAAAATAGCCAGTCTAAAATAGACTCTCATATGACTCCACCTTCTCCAACTGTTCTCCCCTGGGGATTCCAATATGACAGAACCTGCAAAGTGTCACCAATTCCTTGTCTTCCCCACACAGAAACATTTTTTGGGGGGGGGCAGTCCTGGGGCTTGAACTCAGGGTCTGGTCACTGTCTCTGAGATCCTTTTGCTCAAGGCCAGCACTCTGCCACTTGAGTTGAACTAAACATCTTCTTTTTCTGTTTATATGGTACTGAGGAATCGAACCCAGCGCTTCATGCATGCCAGGCAAGCACTCTACCACTAAGCCACATTCCCAACTGTCCTTTTTTAAAAAATGATATTCTTATTTTATTGTTAAAATATTTTAAGTTTTTGTTTTCTATTTCTCTTTTTAATTTCATTTACATTTTCTTCTTGATTTTGTAAGCAATTTTTTCATCCCATTCTTTTCTCATTCATTGTATTTCGTTCCTATGTTCTTTCTTTCATTCAACCTTATACTTGGCCCTTTCTCCGCCTCCTCTTCTTCTTCTTTTTTTTTTTTTTTGGTCAGTTGTAGGGCTTGAACTCAGGGCCTGTACACAGTCCACTGCTTTGAGCCACAGCACCACCTCTAGTTTTTGAGTGGTTAATTGGAGATATGAGTCTCACAGGGACTTTTTCTGCCCTGGCTAGCTTTGAACTGCAATCCTCAGATCTCAGCCTCCTGAATAGCTAGGATTACAGGTGTGAGCCACTGGCACCAGGCTTGTTTTTGTTTATTATGTTGCAGTGCTGTATCTGGTTTGTTTTGGTGTTGTTGCTGTTGTTGTGCTTCATTTCCTTATCTCTGAGAAGTACTGGGGTTGAACCCTTAAGAGATGGCTGCTTATTTAGGAAAGCTATCATGCCAAAATAGAAGAGATCCATCCCAACTAAGGGACAACAGAACAACACAATGAATTTGAGGGGGAAAAAAGGCAGTATGATGCCTCACAAATTCATAACTCTTCAAGAACTGAATCCAGACCAGCGATATCCAAAGGGTTTAAAAGACAAAAGAACTCAAAAGTCCCATCTTCAAAAATGTTCAAAACCTCAAAGAAGATTGAAATAATCAGATGAATGATTAAAAAGTAATAAAAGACTTGAGCATGCCAGGTGCAATGGTGCATGCTTGTAATCCCAGCCACTCCAGCCACTCCAGAGGCTGAAATGAGGAGGATCACAGTTTTCAAGGCTAACCTATTTACGATCGTTGTGACAGGTATTCTTTGATTTTTATTTACTTGTTTTTATGAGATGGAGTTTCACTGTGTTTGATGGGCCAGTCTCAAACTTTGAACTCTTAACAATCATCCTATTTTAGCCTCCCAAGTAGCTTGAACTACAGGCATGCATCACCATACCCTAAGTATCTTCTGATTTCAGTATTCTCTTTTAAATTAAATATGCTATCTGGGTGGCTTGATTGTTTTTTGTTTTTTCATTTTTGAGTATAAAACATGGAAAGGCAGTTAGATGAGAGAACTTCCCATAGCTAAGGCATATCTACATTACTATAAATGATGGTCCACACCTAATCCATCTTCAACAAATACTGAATTTCCTTATAGTTTAAAGTGTTCATCAGCTTAAAACTAATAATCTGTAAATGACAAAAAAATCCAAAAACAAACAGAAAAATAATCTTTAAAAGGAAACTAAGAGTCACTCTGCAAAAGGTTGTTAGGTAATGAATCATTTCTAATGTTCCAAAATGTTTTCAGGGCATTTACTGAATCTAAACAACACGGAGCATTTTCACAAATACCACTGGACTGGAGTGGATAATTAAAGACTCCTAGAGCGTTCACGTTTTCTGTCACATGGGTGAAGGCGCCTGTTTAAAAGAAGTCAGTTGATCTCCACAAGAACTCTTGATTAGATCATGGGATATTAAATTCTAGAATAACAAGGTCCCTTTAAAAAACCTCATCCTACTAATACTAACCAACGCTACGGGTAAGAGACAAAAAGGAAATTAAACCACATAGCCACTCAACTTTCCCTTTCTGGAGATTTATTAAGTAATTTGTCTGGACATCACCTATACAGATACAACACCAATACCATCCTTATGTAGATTTAAGTAGCATACCTAGGAAGAGTTTTAGGTGCGCTTTTTAAAAATAATGGGGTTGGATATGTGACTCAGTTGACAGAATATTAGCCAATGAGCAAAAGCATTAAGATCATTTCAACCTGGGTGCCAGTTGCTCACATCTGTAATTCTAGCCACTCAGGAGGCTGAGATTTGGGGATTGCAATTTAAAGCCTGCCCAGACACGAAAGTCCATGAGATTCTTATTTCCAATTAATCATCAGAAAACCGAAGGAAGTAGCACTGTGGCTCAAGTGGTAGATTGCTAGCATTGAGCTAAAGTATTCAGGGACAGTGCCCTGGTCCAGAGTTCAAGCCCCACAACTGACCAAAAAAAAAAAAAAAAAGAACATTTCAAGTCCAGGTCTTAGACCAAAAAAAAGAAAAGAAAAATAAATAACACAGAAAGACAGGTACTAAAGACTCAGGCCTGTAATTCTAGTATTCAGGAGGCTGAGATCTGAAGATCAAATCAGCCCAGACAGACAAATCTGTAAATCTGTGAGATAATTATCTCCAATTAACCAGAAAAGACAAAAGAGGAGGTGGGACTAGCTAAACTAGTAGAGCACCCGCCTTGGGCAAAAAACCCCAAGTGAGTGCTCAAAGCAAATGACCAATAAACACATGAAACATGAAAGGGGATTCACCATCATTAATAATTAAGGACATGGGAATCAAAAGCATAATGTAATGCCATTTCATCCCATTATGGTTCCTACTATTGTAAGGGGGGAAAAGGGAATGAAAAAAAAGAGAGAGAGACAGAAAAAGAAAAAGGAAAATTGACCAGATGTAGTGGCTCAAGCCTGTACTGCCAGCTACTTAGGAAGGAGAAACTGGGAGGATCTTGTCCTAGGCCAGCTCAGGAAAAAAATATTAACCAGACTGCACCTCAATAAACAACCTAGCAGTGGTGGTCCATGCTGGTAATCCCAGATATACAGGAGGCAAAGGTGGGAGGACTGTGGCCTGAGGCTAACTCTGGGCAAAAAAAGGGACACCTTATCTGAAAATAGGTAAAGCAAAAAGAACTGGAGGTATGGATAAAAGTACTCACTTGGCAAGCCCAAAGCCAAGTCCAAACCCAGTACCAGAGATAGACAGTAGACAGGTAAAACACACATGGACATGCTTCTATAGTTTTCAATATATATTTCTATATGTATGTATCTTAAAACAACAACAACACCCTCAGCCTTAACCCATCTTCCTAGAAGCCACTGCGCCATGAGAGCCAAGTGGAGGAAGAAGCGAATGCACAGGCTGAAGCACAAAAGAAGAAAGATGAGGCCAAAGTCCAAGTAAACGAGCTGTGCACCTGTTGAGGCCACAGGAGCGGAAATGAGAAATGCCACAGGCCGGGGACATTGATGCGAGCTGTTGGACTACAGGCACGATTTCCCAGTGGCTCTAGAACTTACATCGCCAAGACCATCTCCCACCTTGCTCATGCCAAAGCCTGCCCTGACAATCATGTGTCCCGGGCCTGTGACATATTGGACTAGTTCTGTTCATAGTTGTGGCCGAATGTGACGCGTGTACAATAGACCATCACTTTTGCTGTTGCAAAAAAAAAAAAAAAAAAAACTTACATTGCTACCTATGTCATAATAGTTAGTCACCATGGCATTGTACCAACCCCAGATAATTAGATCATTTTTGCTCAGGTGAATGAACTCTATGCCATATGCTTTTTGATTGGGATCTCCAAAGCAGAGCATATCACGCTGCAAGTGTCAAGATCTGAACCCGTGTTTCCTGACACAAAGATGCGCTCTGTGAAGCCCCTCTTACCCACGTGCTGCATGCTGGCAAATGTCAATCAAGAGACGTATCCTCAGGATATATGATGGCACTGGGCTTTTCAGCAACACATATGAGCTGAGTGCAGATGGCTCACAGCTGTAATCCTTCCTTCTCAGGAGGCTGAGATCTGAGGATCTGGATTTAAAGCCAGTCTGGAGAGGAAAGCCTGTGACTCTTATGTCCAATTAACTGCCAAAAAGTGAGAAGTGGAGGTGTGGCTTGAATGGTAGAATACTAGCTTTGAGGGGAAAAAGCTATGTAAGAACAGTGCTCAAACCCATGTGCATGTACACACATGCACAGTATGGAATAAGCCACTAGATCCAGTTACCAATGTACAAAGCAACATGATAAACTATTCCATGGTAATAAATTCAACAAAAACCAGATGAAACTCTGCAGAAAGGAACTCAGTTTTTCAGCAAATATTACTTTCATGGGAAAAAAAACTAATTTGTGAATCTATAGGGCACCCTAAAAAAAGTTGCAATATCTGAACCTTGATTCAAACAAAGTAAAAATGCTTCTGACCTTGATGAAGTATTTATAAAGGCAACACTAACAATATCTGATGATATTAGGAGAATTACTGTGAATATTTTTATGTCTGGTAACAGCACTGTGGTACTTTTTGAAATGCAGAACTCTGACAGGGACCCCTAAGTCTATGCCAGGTTTGGTGACTGACTATGAGGGCTCACAGGACCGAGTACACAGCAGTATCCATGGCTGACAAGAGCCCAAAGCAAACAGCAACACAACAGAAGAAAAGCACCATGGGGATACATGCAGAAGAGATGAGACACCAGCTCTAGAAGTCCTCTCTCATTGGACCCACGCAGCATGGGCAAGTTGAGACAATGTTTTCTTCCTGACGCGTCCTAAAGACTCACTGCCTGATGTTGTTATTGCAGGCTGGTTACACAGGCACACTTTGTTCAGCATAGGTCAAGACTGCAGCCTTTTAGAAGGAAAACAGGTGTTCGGTACAAATAATATGGCTTGCACACAAAGCTCAGACAGTCTGTCCAATACCATGCTCCCAGAAGCCAGCCAAAGGCCAGTCTTGTAAACCTCCAGGGAGGCTGAGGTAAGAGGAACAGAGTTTAAGGCTAACCTGGGTTACATATCAAGATCCTGTTTCAAATACAAGTGAATTTGAAAGATTAAGTAATGAGTACATAAAATGAATAGGAAATATCAACACAGTCAAATAAAATAACAAACGGTAACATGGAGGGTAAAGAGCCTGCATGGTCTCTAGAGCTAGTGTGAGGTTCTTTTCTGAGGCCATGCTTTCTCTCTCCCAAGTTTCCCATTAACAAACAGCTTTTCATTGATGTTCCTTATGCTATCTCTCATCATACCTAGCTACACTGTATCTGAAAAAAAAATGCCCTGCCATCTTTCTTTACCTCTTTCCTCTTACCCTTATCCTCCTATCAGATCTTCCTTGTCTCTCACTTTGATTTTCTCCATGGAACTAAAAAACCAAACACTATGCCAGCAAAATCAGCCTTACTAGCTAAAGAAAATAGTAAGGGGAAAATACCAGGCTTCAAAAGAAGAAAAATCTCCTAAATAACCTATGAGCAGCTTTGCCTGGCTAAGTCGAACTATATTTAAAGCAAAAATGTGACAGTTCTGGAAAAAAAACCAAAACAATAAAATAAGCTATTTTTAAATCAGGACAAGCCAGAATTCAGAGTTCATGCACTGCTTTCTTGAAAACTGACACCAGCCTGATGCCAGCATCTCATATCAGTAATCCCAGATACTCAGAAGGCTGAGATCTAAGAATTCCAGTCCAGGCAGGAAAATCTGTGAGACCACCAAAGAGCTGGAAGTAGAGCTAAGCATTGAGCAAAAAAGCTAAGGGACCGTACCCAGGCCCTGAGTTGAAGGAAAGGAAGAAAGGTAGAAGGAAGGAAAGCAGAAAGGGAGGGAAGGAAGGAAGGAAAATAGTCACCAACAGTAATCAGACAGCAGCCTCAAAAGGAAATGGGAATACCACTGAATCTAAATGATTCAGGCTGAGATCAGAACCATGCGATGAGGTCTGTAAGAGAGTTACATCAGTAGCTTAAAATGGTCTCATGTGAACAATTGGTGCCATTTGCTTTCTCTGGTCTCTTGGAAGAAGTAAATAGAAAGGAGCAGAGAAAAGCTCTCAAGTCATTTAATGAGACTGTTATTGCATTAATTATTCTAGGTGGTTTCTGTTTTACTAGCATTAATTAGCATGACCCATCTGTTTTAAACTCCAGCAGCAGGTGATGTCACCACAGCTGTGAGGGTGAAAAAGGGGAGAAGGGAAGCTAGCTGCTTAAGGGGTCACTAGCTAAAGTGAGGCCTCCTGGAAGCTGTTCCAGGGTTCTGGTTACCACTTTCTACATCCTATGCAATCTGCAATCTATGCAAATTAAAAATTGAAAAAAAGTAGCTAGAGAGGGTGGGGGGAGGGAATTGGGGACAAAAACATGAGAAGGGGTATGTATCAATGTTGGTGAAGTAAAGCACCTTCTATCTGGCGAATATAACTGTAACCCTCCTATTAATTACAATAAAAAAAAGAAATAGAAAAATTGGAAAACAAAGCTTTTCTTTTCTTTCTTTTTTCTTTTCTTTTTTTTTTTTTTTTTGCCAGTCCTGGGGTTTAAACTCAGGGCCTGGGCACTGTCCCCGAGAGCTTCTTCTTTTCTTTTTTGGTTGTGGGGTTTAAATTCTGTCCCTGAGCTTTTCAGATTAAGGCTCTACAACATGAGCCACAGCGCTACTTCCAGTTTTCTGGTGGTTAATTGGAGATAAGAGTCTCACAGACTTTAGTGCCCAGGCTGGCTTTGAACCACAATCCTCAGATCTCAGTTTCCTAAGTAACTACATGAGTCAGCCACTAGCGCCCAGGTTTGTCCCTGAGCTTATTGCTCAAGGCTAGCACTCTACCATTTAAGCTACAGTGCCACTTCCAGCTTTTCCTTTTACATGGTACTGAGGAATCAAATCCAGGGCTTCATGCATGCTAGGCAAGCACTCTACCACTATAGGAGATGTTTACTCTTGAGAGCAAAATTTTATGAATCTCAGTACAATGTACAGAAGGTAGAGATTTCAACCCAGTCTATCGATTATTTAAAAGGCCAAGAGTCAGGTGTCTGTGGCTCATGCCTGTAACCAAAGCTACTCACAAGGCCGAGATGTGAGGATTACTATTCAAAGTCAGTGCAGGCAGGAATGTCTGTGAGACTCATCTCCAAGTAACCACTAAATAAACAGACGCAGAGCTGTGACTCAAGTGTCAGAGCACCAGCCTTGAATGAAAAAGTTAAGTCCCCAGGCTGTCAAGCCTCAACACCAACACACACACACACACACACACACACGCGCACACACACAGAGCTATTCATTGGGGAAGGGGATAGTCTTCAACTTGCTCAGGGTGCTTGCTTGGCTGGTGCTCTACTACTTGAGTGATGCCCTGTCAGTCCTGCCCCAGGTGCTTCTTAAACACACTCTCATGAATCCAGTTTCAAAAGACAAATGGCTCAGATAAGTCAGAGATTGAGGTGGCAACTTCTACCTGGTCCACAGATGAGTCTACCTTCCCTGAGACAAGACACCATTCCAACAAACTCCAGTAGACACCACCTGTGACCTAGGGAGAATGGACAGCTGCTGAAAAACCTGGCCCCTGAAGACCAATGCCTAGTTAAGTTTCCTAGACCCATTTCAGTCGTAAACTTATATAAAAAAAACATTTATAGTAATTGCAAATGGGTAAGGAATACTTGGAATACATTGTGCATTTCCTTTTAAGTATGAAAGATCTCTGTCTTAGATCTCAAAGATTATTTCCCACATTATTTCTCTTAAATCAGGGGTGGGACTGTGGGCAGGTTAAACTGGAGCAGCTTCCCCTTGTCAGGCAGGTACTCTTACCACTGAGCTGCATCTCCAACCTTTTTATGTGTTAGCTATTATTAATATTGTTATTAGTAGTGTACATGTCTGTGCGTGTGTGCATGCGCATGCCAGTCCTAGTGCTTGAATTCAGGACCTGGGCACTGTCCCTCAGCTTTTTTGTTCAAAGCCAGTGCTTTACCACTTGAGCCACAGCTCCATTTCCAGGTGTTTGGTGATTAATTGGAGATCGTCTCACAGACTCTTCTGCTAGGGCTGGCTTTGAACCGTGATCTTCAGATCTTGGCCTCCTGAGTAGCTGGGATTAGAGGTACCTCACCTGTGCTGGATCCTTTTGAGATATGGTGGTCCTTCCTGCCTAGGAATGCACCGAGACCTCAACCTGAGTATTTCAGGCTTCCCATGGTAGCTAGGATGAAAGGCAGGTACCACCATACCCAGCTCTCCCTTGAGAAGTAAGTAGGTCTTATGACCATTTCTTCTACCTGGCCTGGAGCAACAATCTTGGCTGTCTTCCAAATAGCTATGATGACAGTCACAAGCCACCAGGACCTAGCTTTCTAAAAGAACACACAAAGGCTTTGGGGCTTCTTCAGTTTAAAGGCAAACTTCAAAAAAAAAAAATCAGAAGCAATTATCATAGGGAACTGGTTGAGTAGCATATGACTGATTCCTGCAATATAATCCTCTGAAGCCATTAAAACATAGTATAAAAGCCAAGCGTGATGGCACATGTCTGCAATCCCAGCATCTGGGGAGGCTGAGGTAGGAAGATTTTGAGTTTGAGGCTAGCCTACATAGCAAGAACCCATCTCAAATCAAAAAATACATAGAGGGGCCAGGAGTTTGGCCTAGTGGTAGAGTGCTTGCCTAGTATGTGTGAACACCCGGGTTAAATTCCTTGGTACCACATACACAGAAAAGCTGGAAGAGGTGCTGTGACTCAAGTGGCAGAGCACTAGCCTTGAGGAAAGTCCAATGACAGTGTACAAAAAAAATAACTGGCAAAAAAAAATACATAGAAGGGTATGCACTGACATGTGAAAATCTTTACCTTAGTCTATTTTAAGAAAGCGGTCTAGGGCCGGGAGTTTGGCCTAGTGGTTAAAGTGTTTGCCTAGCATGCATGAAGACTCGGGTTCGATTCCTCGGTACCACATACATAGAAAAAAGCCAGAAGTGGTGCTGAGGCTCAAGTGGTAGAGCTCTAGCCTTGAGAAAGTCCAAGGATAGTGCTCAGGCCCAGAGCTCAAGCGCAGGACTGGCAAAAAAAAAAAAAAAAAAAAAGAAAACGGTCTAGCTACAAAATAGTATGCATAAAACAAACCATTTTGGTCAAGAACATATGCACAATACATCACCTTTATAATAACAATAAAATAATTTCTATCTAGGCACAGTGGCTCACACCTGTAATCCTAGCTACTAAGAGGCTGAGATCTGAGGATCACAGTTCAAAGCCAGCCCAGGCACTAAAGAACATGGGACTCTTATCTCCAATTAACCACCAGAAAACTGGAAGTGGCGCTGTGGCTCCAGGCATAGCCTTCAGCTGAAGTGCTCAAGGACAGCGCCCAGGCCCAGAGTTCAAGCCCCACAATCAATAATAATAATAATAATAATAATAAATAATTATTATTTCTAAAAAAGGTACTACATGGACATAAAGCTGAGGATACACAAGCTCTTTGAGGTTAATGCACTTCCATTCAATTCTTTCTTCTGCATTTCTGAATCCTCCTCTTCTGCAATGGATACTTACCATATTTACACTATTCTAGTAATGTGTTCCTTTTTTTTAAAGGAAATATCTTCCAAAGTCATTTTGCAAGTCATTTCCATCTATTATTAGTAAAGGCAATGGAAAAATCTTTCCCCATAGCAGTTTCTCAGCTATACTTTCATCCACAGGAGGCAATTTTTCCAGTTGCTTTTAAAAAAAGCAAAATAAATTCCTGGACCATCCAACCAGGTCTTCTCACATATTCTATTAAAGTGAGATATTAAGGAAAACTATAGCAGGCACTAGTGGCTCATGCCTGTAATGCCAACTACTCAGGGGGTTGAGATCTGAAGATCATGATTCGAATTGTAAAAGCTAAGGGACAGCACCCAGACCCCAAATTCAAACCCCAGTACCAGCACATGCACGTATCAAAATGAACGAATAAATAAATTTGTAACCCAGTAATTCCTCTGACCCAAATCCTTTAGGTTAAGGTGAGAAAGAATGAATATGATTTTATTAGAGGATCGCTAAGGCTCAATAGCTATGTGAATATGATCATATAAACTGATGTTGATTGAAAGGAACTCCAAGAAATAGAGGCAGAAAAAAAAAAAAGAATTGAAT